>NC_056730.1:707165183-707350183 GCF_019279795.1 Protopterus annectens | reverse complement strand
CCAGAGCTTTCTTACTATTGTAGCTTTACAGCAGTCCCTGAATCACTCTGGCATAATGCACAGAGCAGTCCTGCTACAGGTAGGATTGCATAATGTATTACACATTTCTGAATCAGAGACCTGGTAGTTTTGTAAATATGTACCCTTTATGTCACTATTTTCTAAATATGGTGATAGGGGGAATGAAAAAAAAACAGGAAGACATTGTCTACAAATAGGAAAGTGCTCTAAAATGTGTAAACTTTAACAAATTGAATGAAAGCTGAACTGCCCTGAAAGCATTTTTTTTCAATACACTTTGGGCAGGATTCACGAAGGCTTGCACTGAGTCTAAGAGTAGTGTAAGACTCCATGCAGCCCTCGCGATTCAGGAACAGCCCTAAATTCCGTGTAAGAGGCCAGCTAAAACATCTCTTACACGGAGTGGGCGTGGATATGCTAATCACCTCACTTGCAGCCGAAAGGCATGCAAATGAGGTATATTAGCGATCCAGGAAGCCCAAAGCAGCCCGTGTAAGAACCGTTTTAGCTGCAGAAATGTACTCAGTTGACAACTGAGTACGTTTCTGCAAATAACACAATGGAGCCATGTCAGCTCCAAATAAAGGGTGCATATGTGTCAGGCAGCATGCCAATGGCCAAATATGTGGCCATTGGCAAGGTACCCCGATGCAAATATGAGAAATAAATATATATATTTTTTTTGGCGATCGCCGAAGTTTAAACGCAGCGCAGCCCCGTGCAAATGGGCTGCGCTATATAAAACATAAAAATGAAGGTTATAAACCCACAAATGTGGGTTTTATGCAATACATGGATTTACAATGCAGGGACCAGCAGACCAAAAACAACATGGCCACCGTTTAGTGGTTGCTAAGGGGGGAAGCTGAGTCTAAGACATGTAACTAAGCATTAGTAGGCAATCTGATGTAAATGAGTGTTAGGATACTGAATTCCACTGTCACATAGCAAATGAGCACATTCTGAGTAGTGTAAAAGATACATAAGGGGGAGGAATAGAGTAGGAGATAGGTGACATCACAGGGGGAAATGGCAGAAAGAAATGCAGTTCATTGGAGGTTAGTGTTACATGACAGATGTCAGACACATATCATGGAAAGAGGAGTGCCACAAGATAAGCATGGGAAAGTCAAGAAATGGAAGGTGTACACTGTTGCTTTCACCAAAGTTTCTTGCTGGGCGTGCATGCGCACATGTGCGCGCCATGAGGCGCGAGTAGGGCAGTGTGTGCAGGTGTAAGGCAGACTGAGCATGTGGGAGCCTGTTGGCAGACTTGTAAGACTGTTTGCGCTGGTGTGCGTGCATTTTAACCCGAATAAGATGATTCTAAACCATGTAAGCATGTGTGCATGTGTGTAAGCCACTGTGAGCGTGTTTCTGCTGGTATGCCCATTGCTCCCCCCTGAGGAAACAGAGAGGAAAAAGGAAGCAACAGAATTAGTAGGAAGCTAGCAGGGAATACTGCTGGAGCTAGCAGGTGAAAACAATTAGAAGCAGGCAATTACACAGGCAGAATAGTAGCCCAGCCAAGCATTTAAAACTCTGCAAACAGCAGTGCAGGATGTTTCTCTCAAGAGACACTGCAAGACAGGAGTAAGCTATTAGAAGTGAAAACTGAAAAAGCTGAACTCAGAGCAGAAATGCTAGGGGCTGCCATAGTTGTCATAAGGAGACATAGGCTACTTGCTGAGAGTGGTGACAATGCAAATGGTGCCAGACAACCCACAGTGAGGAGACGGAGAAGAGTGTACAGGCCCAGGGTCACCTACCATGGGTTACATGAGCTGGAGATAGTGGAGCACTATAGAGTGGACAGAGACCTCCTGCAGCAAATCGTTGAGCTGTGCAGGCCATGCCTCACACACAGAACCAACAGAGGGGAACCCATCCCAGTGGAAACCAAGGTATGTGTTGGCCTAAGAATACTAGCAACAGGTACTTTCCAGAGACCAACTGGTGATATGATGGGGATATCACAGGCATCAGCCTCCAGGGTACTGCACCAGTTCCTGGATGCCATGTCAGCACATGTCGGTGATCATGTATATTTCCCCAATGCCCGTGAGATATTGGCCAGCAATATGCATCTCTTCCAGCAAATAGCGGAATACCCCTAGGTAGTGGGTGCAATAGACTGCACGCACATACGCATCAAAGCACCAGCCGGTGAGCGGGGTAGGGCCTACATTAACCACAAGGGCTTCCCCTCCATCAACTGCCAGGTCGTGTGTGATGCCCAGGGCATAATAATGAATGTGTGTGCTGGCTGCCCTGGGAGCTACCATGATTCCCATATCTGGCATTTGACGCAGCTGTACCAGACATTTGCCAATGGGGACATCCCACAAGGACACCTAGTGGGGGATGCAGGTTATGCACTGGAGCCATGGCTGATGACTCCCATCAGAAATGCACACACACCTGAACAGGAACGCCATAATGAGGCACACACACAAACACGTAATGTAATAGAGCGTGTGTTTGGGCTGCTCAAGTCACGGTTCCGGTGTCTGGACACATTTGGTGGAGCCTTGCAGTACTCACCAACTACATGTACCCAAATTGTCATGGTATGTGCTATGCTACATAATATGATCTTGCAAAAACAGCTGCAGCAGGACCAGCATAGGGCCGGGCCAAACAGCCCCCCACCATTGCCAAGGCCATCACAGGCAGAGCATGACTCGGAGGAGGAACAACCTGAGCCTACCCCAGTAGGCAGAAGGAGGCGTGCCCAGTATGCCCTGGCCTTGGCAAAGAGGCAATGCATAGCACATACACTGGCTCAGTAGGAACCCTGGGAATGATACCCCTCTCTGACTCACTCATATAATAACATGGATGCCTAAAATGACATAACCTGCTCTCAAACATGTACAGGGAGTGTAGTATGTGCATCCGACAGAGGCAGCCCTGCAGCACCACCTGAGGCATGGATGTCATGTGTTAAGCAATGTATCACCATGTAGTATATGCACACTTGATGACCCTGACTAACATCCTACCCTCACCAAGCATGATGCCACAATATGACGATGAGATGATCAATTGCAATAACTGGCTGAAGTATTGCAGTTAGTCAAAGGGGACCCAATGTGTGCCAGCCTGGGATGACATGCTGAGCATGACATGATGCTCCACCTGCTAGGGGTGGTGTGCACCTATCAGTCCAGGCCTTATGGATACTGGCAAAAGCTGTTGTTACCCACAGCGTGCCCTGAATAGGTAAGGCTCAAAACACAAACCCACCTCCATAGGTATCACAAGGGATAAGAACCTAGATGTAATGCTACCCAATGCCAGAAGTCTAAACAGCAAGATGCATGCAGTCTAAACTCCCCCAGTATGGAGAATGTTGATATCTGACCTGTAACAGAAAACTGGGTCAAGGCTCACAACAGCACCCTAACACTACCAGGTTACACCTCATACTGTGCTGTACAGCCTCAAAACATGGAACAAGCTACAAAAGGAGGGTGACTAGCTATAATTGTCAAGGATAACCACACCCCCATGTTGGTACCACAACAAGAAGCAGCATGGACTAGCCATGGTCAAGTAACAGTGGCTAAAACTGCCTCCCAGTTTATAGCCTGCTACAGACTACCATGCTAACACCAGGAACTGCACTTGGCCTATGTTGGAATACATAAATATATCAAGCCCTCCAAACCACATTATATTGGGTGACTGAAAATACCCAGACATAGACTGGGAGCATTATACTAGCTCCAACACTGTAGGACAAAAGTTCCTAGAATCCATAAACCAAAATGCCCAGGAACAACATACCACTCCCACAAGAGGGGTAAGCATACTGGATGTGATAATCAGCAACATGGGTACTGGATGGCAAGATGAGAAGTGTATCCCTCACTGGTAAGACCAGACCATACAGTAATCACACCGGATATACACATCCTGACCACAGTCCCTGGCCAGAAAACCACAGTGAAAAACATGTGTAAAGCAAAAGTTGCACTCCTCCAAACTGATGTGGAATACATTAAAGGCCCTGTGCAGGTGAAAAATATGGGCCACACCTCAGAACCTGTTATACAGGCTTTCCATGAACACTGCCAGGAATGCTTGGATTATGCAATCCCAAATAAAACCAAGTCACAATGCCATACACGCAGGCATCTTGCATGGAGGACTCCAGCCATTACCAAACCATGCAAGAGAATGAGGAAGCTACTACATGATAGAGCAAACATAAAAAGGGAAGTAATCACTGATCAGTAGTATGGCAATAAAATATGTCAACACATACAATCCACTAAGGCCAGCTACAACAAGTTGAATCTGTGAATCTTGAGGCAATGTTACACCTGCCCCAAGTACACAGACAACCCTCAACTCCCCCCAAGAAATACAAATATATGTGAGAGATGCAACCATTTATCCAAACCGGAGGCTGAGCTCCCTCAACTCAGTACTGTCAAAACTAGTCAGGAGGAGAAGGTAACCAGACACACGACAAACCCAGTCCCACATAGACCTATCACAACTGCAAACCAAAGACATAAACACAGAAAAACATTCCCTAATTACAAATACACCACATCAACAGAGGCCTCCAAAGCAGACACCCAAGCAGCCACTACCTCCAAACATAGCACATGCAACACATAGTACACAAAGCTGGTGTGCCAAACAGTCACAGGCCAGAAGGAGAAACAACATGCCTAATACAGTTGTAATAGGTGACTCCATAGTCAGACACACTGCTGTCCCACTCACCAGACTGAACAGTAAGCTGCCTGTAGGCTGCTACAATACGCCACATAACAGAAGTACGCAGGTCACCCCAAAGCAAGTAGAAATATGATGCAGTCATTGTCCATGCTGGCGTGAATGACCTGAGATGTACCTCCCCAGAGTACGTGAAAAGAGACATAGATGAGCTCTCCGATTATGTAGTCCAGGCTGGTATGACATGACCATTTGCAGCATCCTACCCTCACCAAGAATGATGCCACAGTACAAACACAGAATGATCAGCTTTAACAAGTGGCATAATTACTGGTGTCATTCCAAGGGGATCCAATGTCTGTCTGCTTGGGTGTCATGCTTGACAAGCCACGCTGCTGTTCCAGGGATGGCTTGCACCTGTTACCCCTGGGTGTCTGAATATTGGATAAGGCTTTTGCCACCTCCATAGAGCCTTTCGTAGGCAAGGTTGAAAAGACTAACCCACCACCCTAGAAAACATAAGTGGAAAGAAACATAAGGGTAATGCTGACCAATGCCAGATGTGTAAACCTCAATATGCATGTTCCCGAGGCCATCCCCAGTATGGAGAACATTGATGCCCGTGCAGTGACAGAAACCTTCAGCAAGGCTCCTGACAGCACACCAGCACTACCAGGTTATACCTCATATCATGCGTTATGGCCCCAAAACCTGGACCAAAACATAACAGGAGGGGGAGTATCCATATTCAGCACAGACAACCACATGTCCAGGTAACTGACAATGCACGAAGCATCGGAGACCACCCATGTGCAACTAACCATAGGCAAAACTGCTGTACAGTCTGTAGCATGCTACAGACCACACTCTCACACACAGGAACCCCACCCAGCCATCCTGAAGACACTGGACAGTATGAATGTCTCACCAAATACCAAACAAGGTACTCACAAATTACCACATAAGTGGTAATCCATTATGTATGGAAGGAGTAATCAGGGACCTAGGGACACAAGTGGACAGTAACCTGTTATGTGACACTCACATTGCCAATGTGGCTAGGAAGACTGTCTATACTGGACACTGTATCATGAAAGGATTCACATCTACGTCAACAGAGGTCATTGTGCCCCTATACTGTTCTCTTATCAGACCCATAATCTAGTACAATGCCTCATTTGGGATGTACCTTACCCGACACCTACAGCAGTTAGAAAGACCTCAAAGGTACCTCACCAAGAGGATAAAGGGTCTCAAATATATGTCATATGCTGCCTGGCTGTAGACACCCCAGCTGAATGCAGTCACATACTGCCTACACAGAGGCGTTGTATGCCTGTTGTACAAGGCCATGTCCAACACAGGAGTAATGGACATGCTCCACCCCAGAAAACCCAAATCCATCAGAGCTGTGAGAGTGAGAGATGTCAACCTCAACACATAATGAAATAGGATGTGGTGGAGGGACAGATACATAACCCAGAGGCTCTCTACACCCTGGAAGAGAATCCCACTCCATGTTAGGCAGAGCCCCTTACTGACACTCTTCAACAGGAATCTTGCCAAGTGGATGGATGATCGTAGATGTACACTGGGGGTCTTCACTGTGTCACGTCCAGACAGAGGCACAGTAAAGTAAATCATAAATGGCCATAATATTCACATAGCAAGGGGTGGCAAAAGCCATACACACTCTGGCTAGGCTTATAATTGCCCTAGGGTGGATAGCCTAGTATGAACCTATGAACCTATGAAGATACAAATTGTACAGGACAATAAGGATAATCACAAGGCTTTCTTAACTGATGGTAGGAACCTTGTTGGGAATTCACAGATATGCTCTGAATCACTCAAATATTACAAACAACATACCAAACACACACACATATTGCCAACATCCAACCTGACAGTTGCAGTGCAACCCCCCCCCCCAAATGCAAAATATCTATCCCAGCAGAGTGCTGACCCCCTGACATTGCAGATACTGAGGTAACAGCCAGCATCTACAAAGCAAAACACACAGCATCAATGGTATGAGATGGTGTCCTGGGCTGAGTCCAACATGGACTCCAAGAAGAATGGAATGCCAAATAACACTACTGCTCAATGTCAGCCTTACCACAGGATATGTACCCAAAGAGCAGTGTACAACAACAGTGGTCCTTCTCAACAAAGGTGTTGCCTGAATGGATACTGCAAACTACCACCCCAGAATCCTGACAAGCTTGGTCTGTAAAGCTATGGAAAGGATCAGCATGTACCACAGACATAAAGATATTGGGGACCTACTGACACCGGACCCTACCCAGTGTGGCTTTCTTAAGTGCAGATCCTGCCCCTTAAACATGTTTGACTCATTTGAAACAGTCATTAAGGTCATTGCTGATGGGAATGTGGTCCACACAGCGTAGCTGGACCTTGCAAAGGCTTCCATACACTACCCCACGTGTTCATTATAGATAAGCTCACCAGCTTAAATATAAACCCCTATTTCAGTAGAGGGGTTGCAAACCAGACCAAGGACAGAACTGACATGGTCAGACATGCTGCAGCCATGTCAGACTACAAACCAGATATAACTGGCATCCCACAAGGCTTGGTCCTGGGACCTCCCTCGTTTGGTATATATGTCCCATAGGTACAGGCCAACATGGAAGGACTGTGTCTGAACAAGTTTGCAGAGGACTACAAACTGGCCACCATATCTGACCCTCCAGCTGACACAAGCATCCCACAAAAGAGCCACATAGAAACAGACAACTGGTGCCATAGCCATGTTAGCAAGCTAATTTCAGAAAAGTGTATAGTCAACCCCTGTGGATATACAGTAAGTGCCCACCAATTACCACATAGGTGTTAACCCATTAAGTACTTAACATGTAATGAGAGACCTGGGGACACAAGTTGATAGATATCCTGCATTGGACAAGCATGTGGCTGTAGTGGTTACAGAAACATACCATATACCCACCTAATCATGAAGGTTGTCAGATCTAGATAAGGGGAGGTCATTGTGGCTCTGCAGGCATCCTTCATCAGTGTTACAATTGACTACAATAGCCCCTGTGGGATGTACCTCAGCAGACACCTCCATCAACTGTAAAGTCCCCAAAGTACCTCACCAGGAGTATCAAAGAGCTTGAACAGATGCCATGTGTTGCCTGATTAAACAAACTGCAGCTCCACACACTGCCATACTGCCCACCCAGAGGCAAGCTGTACCTGATGTACAAAGCCATGTCCAAGCTGGAATCAATGAACATGCTGCACCTTGTACAATCTGAATGGCAGTGAGCTATGCACATGAGAGACCTGAACCCCAGCACTGACATACATAGGACAAGCTGTACTGAATGATCCATAACACAGAAGCCACCTCCACTCTTGAGTAAACTCCCAGTACAGGTTAGCCAGAGAGTCACTCATCGACTCTCCTCAAGAGGAATCTTGATGAGTGGATGGGAGATGGTAGGTTTACCCTGGGTATCACTGTTATGTCACGGGTAGACGGAGGCACAGTATACTAACCATGACATATGTCATGGCAAACTCCACTTACAATGTGTGTCAAGGACAAACACACTCTCCGACTAGCATTAGAAATGGCCTAGGGCACATCGCTAGTGTTTGCCAATGTACACCTATGTTGTGGAATACACTACCAATGTTGGACAAGCCTGGTTTAAGTAGTTCATATCTGAACATAATGCAACATGGTCAGATGTGCACAACTGGCCTCTAACCAGTCTGTTGTGCTCACTATGAAAATGTAAAGCAGTGATAGGACTAAAGCCCAGGATACTGTCCACCACAGTGAAAGTACTGAACCAGTACACTATATGGTACTACAGTGTTAGGTCAGTATGAAAGGATGTTGACAACTGTATGCAAAGTATCCCATGCAAACCCTGCAGGCACAGTATAATCCCTGTTGTGTTCAGACACAAAGCAATTGGACAGTAAGTACACAACATGACACACAACACACAACCATAAACGTGAGATATTGTTGAAGTTCACACTCATCCACAAATGTGGTGGGCTGCAGAGTTCAACATATGGAAAGCTCACACTGGGCATGCTCGCACACTTTGATAAATGAGACATATGTCAGACAACATGCCATGGAAAGCCTGAACTGGGCATGCTCACACACTTAGGCCAAATCTCAGTTTAGCAGTTGGCCACACATATCTGGTATTTGTACGTGTTATTCCAGGAACCAACCACATTACAGCAATCTGCCCAGTGCACACAGTTAAATGACTACAGAGACATAAGTGATATAGTGGATCCCTCTCATATTCAAACATCTTCCACAGATACACTGTATGCAAAGTATCCCATGCAAACCCTGCAGGCACAGTATAATCCCTGTTGTGTTCAGACACAAAGCAATTGGACAGTAAGTACACAACATGACACACAACACATGGTGGTTGGTTCCTGGAATAACACGTACAAATACCAAATATGTGTGGCCAACTGCTAAAGTGAGATTTGGCCTAAGTGTGTGAGCATGCCCAGTTCAGGCTTACCCTGCTAAACTTTATTGTTTGCCCCAGCTTGCCTGCCAGCAGCAGCTCTCCCCTTCCACTCCTTATTACCTTTCTCCCTCTCCCTTTACACTGCTACCTAGCCTGCACTCTCTCAGCCATTGTTCTGGTTCTACCTTGAAAGCCCCTGTGTATGCTCACTGCACTTTTGACTCCTACCCACTATACTCATTTTACCTGGATTCCTTTCTAACTACTTCCCCTATCGCACCTTACTTATTTCTATCCCTGTCCTCCTTTTGAGGTACTCTCCTATCCCCTCCTCCCAGGTTACCTTCTCTTACCCTGACTTACCTAGCTTTCTCTGATACTTTTTCCTTCTTCCTTGGACTACTCTGTGTATCCCGCTCCGCTCCCCCCTACCCCCAATTCCCACCCACCCCCAGGGGTCCTAACCTTATACTTCTCTAGTCCCTCCCCTAGACCTACCATCCAATCTTTTGTCTTTACCACCACACTAATCTCCTCCCCTCCACACTCTCCATATCCTCCTCCCTCATTTCTCTTTTACATACTAGCCCTCCTTACACTACTCACACCTACTCTCTTCTACCGCTATTACCTCTCTTTCTATATCTCCCCATTCATTTCACCCCCTCTCTCTACCTCACATTTCATACCACTGCCATACCTCCTGTTACACTTGTATATATTCCTTCTTTGCATCATACACCCACACTTCCTCTAGACTACCCCTAATCTGTGACTTTTTCCCTACAACCTCCTCTAACTTACTTGCTCTCTAACATGAGTCTCAATCTATCCACACTGTTTTTACTCTTGATTCTACTCTTAACTACTCTTTACTCAACCTACCTCCTTACCTTTTTCGAGTATCCACTTCTCCTTCAGCCAACAAACTCACAGACACATACATCTTCCTTCTACACTTCTCTCAATTCTTTCTCCAATACCAATACCACCCCAAGCTACCTCCTAACCAAATACCATAGGTACTCCCATCTCTCCTACACCCTACACTCAAACAAAAAAATAAGACCTCTAACCCTTCTTAGTATCAAAATCACATCTAAACCTATCAATCCTACCTTACAAGACGGTGACATTCATCCCAACCCTGGCCCCATGCATCCTTCTACACAAGCACCCAAACATGGCACCAATAATACACTCCTCATAGGACACCTTAACATACGAAGTGTAAACAACAAAGTACCCTACCTTCACACCCTCCTAGATATACACTGCTTTGACATTCTCTGTCTCTCTGAAACCTGGCTAAAGCCAGCCACTAAGGATACTGAGATTATACCACAAGGCTATAATATACTCAGGCTTGACCGTAACAAACGAAAGGGTGGTGGTGTAGCAATACTGTTTAAGAACCATCTTAATATCTCTACCCTACCAGCCTGTCCAACCCAAGATAGTAAGGTGGAAGCCATCATCTCGAAACTTCAACTTAATGCTAAAAAAGCCCTTTACATCATCTGCATATACATACCTCCAGGAAACAATATACCAATTGTAGAAGACTTTCTCAATTGGGTTTCCAACTACTACCCCCAAGAAACTATCATTCTTGGTGACTTAAATATTGACTGGAATGCTATTAATACCGATAATCCCACCTCTCACATTAACCTAAATGGTTTCACCCAAGCCATTACATCTACAACAAGAGTTAATAAGTTAAACAGGAAACAGACTATATTAGACTGGATTCTTATAAACAAAATTAATATCACTTATAATGTTGGGACCCTGCCTGATGACCTCAGTGATCACTGTTTAACTTACATTGCAAGAGAGAAGACTGATTATCTTCACCCCCTTAATATAAGAAAAATACATTCTACTAAACACTTTAAAACTGACCTATTTCAGAACGAACTCAGAACTTGCAACTGGAACCCATTAAAGACTCTTCCACTTAATGAAGCAGTATTATTCTTTAATTCTACTTTCCTTTCTATTCTAGACAAACATGCTCCCGAGCACACTATTAGAATGAAATCTAATACAGCCCCTTGGCTCTCAAATGAAACTAAAAAACTAATTCTCTCCAAAAATAAGATCTGGAACAAATGGAGGTCCCATAGAATCAGCTCTGATTTTCATCACTTTCGCCAACTTAGAAATCTTACCAAAAAAGCCATCCTCACTGATAAAAGAAAGTTCTACTGCAACCTACAAGAAACTAACCTAAATAAACCCAAACAATTTTGGTCTTCTATCAATAGACTCCTTTCTCCAGGTACTGCTAAAACTCCCTCCCCACTAAATGCCAACCCTGACACCCCTCTTCAAACTGCAAATACTTTTAACTCATTCTTCTCTGATACTATTCAATCTCTCGCTAGACAATTAAATACTAATAACTTTTATCCTCCTAACAATCACTTAAACTCTACCTGTAGCTTCTCTTTACAACCCATCTCTACCTCTTCAATCTTCAAACTACTTCTCAAGCTCAAACCTTGTACTCCCTCTGCTGACAAGCTCCCTTCCCTATTTTTACAAAAAGCAGCCAAAGAAATTGCTTACCCAATTACTTTACTCATAAATAGAACCATCCAAGAAGGAACCATCTCTCATATCTGGAAAATCTCTCATATTATCCCACTACATAAAGGCGGTAACTCTCTTGACTATTCCAACTTCAGACCTATTTTTCTTCTCTCTCCATTAGCAAAAATTATGGAAAAATGTATACATCAGCAACTGGTACAGTACCTATCTCTTCACAATATTTTAGCTAACTGTCAGCATGGCTTTAGACCTCACCATAGTACCACCACTGCCCTCCTTTCCTTTGCAGATACCATTAACAGCAATCGCAACAAGAACCTACTCTCTTCTGCCCTATTCATTGACCTCTCTAAAGCTTTTGACATGGTCAACCACTCTTCTCTAATTAGCATTCTCAAATCCATCTCATTTGATAGCCATGCCATCAAATGGTTTACATCATACCTCAGTAACAGACAACAAGCCGTTCTTTGGGAAAACCATATCTCCTCCTTACTACCCATTGCAATTGGTGTCCCTCAGGGCTCTATCCTTGGTCCTCTCCTCTTCTCCCTCTATATTAATGATCTCCACTCTGTAATTCCTCAAGCTACCTGCATTCAATATGCAGACGACTCTACTATCATTTGTTCAGCATCCACCTCTTCTGATCTAACCACTCTAACTCAAACTACATTCAACACTGTAGAAACATGGTTTACTAGATGGTATCTACTTCTCAATGCCAAAAAAAACAAACTTCTCCTCTTCACCCCCACCACTCGTGCCTCTCCACTTAACTTCTCTATCTACTCAAACAACAACACTATCATCTCTCCTGACTCCACAACAAAACTACTAGGAATTACCATTGATAACAATCTCTCTTTTGACCAACACATCAACAACACCATCAAAACTGTTAACAGAAAAATTGGATCATTATACCGTATAAAACCATTTCTTACCCCATCTACTAGAGCTACTATTGCTCACTCCCATCTTATATCTACTCTCTTCTATGCCTCTCCTATCTTCACCAACCTTAAAAAAACTAACCTAAACAAACTAGCAACTTGCTATAATAACATTGCCCACTTCGCCACTGGTAACCCTTTTAGAATACATCACTGCCTCAATTTGAAACAGTTAGGCTGGCTGGAACTACAAAACTATCTTAATATTTCACAACTTACGATTGCCCACAAATTACTGTACCAACCTAGTAACACCCCTATACTTTCACAACTTCTACTCCATTATAACAATCTCACCTCTCTTCGTTCCTCCTGCAAACTTATGACCAAACCCATAAAGGCCCACAACTTAGCTGGTGACTCTCTTTTCATCAATACTGTAGGCAGAGTATGGAATTTGCTGCCTAAAGAGTTAACACTAATCTCATCCCTACCTCTCTTCAAACAAAAAATCAAACTACATTTCCAAAACCACTGGCTCTGTTCTTGTAGTACTCCAGGCTAACTTCCCTCTCCCTACTCTCTCCTTACCTTTAACCCTTCATTTTGCCTGAAAACTAACTTCTACCCTGCTTCTTTTCCCTGCTGTCCTTTTATGCTCTGACCTACTTCTACTATCTCTCCCACCTCGTCTTGACTGTCTTTTTTCTTCTCCTCTCTTACTTACTGACTCTTGCCTTGTGCCATCATTTTCTTTCCTTCATACTCCTTCTACTTCTCTTCCCTTCCGAGCTTTAACTGTTATCTACATGGCTGATACCTTACTGCATAACCGTATGTATTAGGTAAACTTGCTTTGAAATCGACAGAACATTGTGTATGAGTTTAAACTTTTGAGTTCCTTTAATGTATGCTGATTTTATTAACAAGTTGATTTAAATTTCTATTTTTATGTGTAAGTCTTTATTAACAATTTGTCTATCTGTCTTGATTATGTTATGTGTGGAGCTTTTCTCCCCGGGCCTCTACTGAAAATGGACATATATCCAGCTAGACTAGCCCGGTCAACAAATGTAAAATAAAATAAAATAAAAATACACAAGTTGTTCATAGAAACAGGGAATGCTATGGCAATAAAGACCTGCAAACAGTCTATCAGCAACAAATATTGTGCATCTGACAATTAAACATATGGGTGTAGAGGTCAACACTAGGCTGTTTGCCCTAGGGAATGACAGCTTAGCCAGAGTGTACTTGGCATCTGCCTCCCCAGTACAGTAGGCTACTGTGCCACTGTAAAGTAGGTCACATAAGACACCATGTGAGGCTAGTGTGCTGTGCCACCGTCAAGCAGGGACACAGTGGAGATCCCAGGGGTTGAATTTGCTAAGCCACATCCATGTTGTTGGTGTGTGCTGGAAGAGGGTTGGTGAGGACCTCTAACAGTAAGTGGGCGTCAATAACAGACTGAGGGGAGCCTTATCTGCATTGTCTGGACAATTTCACTGTCAACACTTTGTTGTGATGATTATGAGGGATTGAAGTGTCATGCCAGTACTGTTCAGAGATGTCCTCCCTCTGTGTGCTACTGCTCTGCAATGTATTAGCTCACTCTGTCTGTTGGACAGCTCATATATGGCTGGTGTACACCTGATAGGTGTCCTGTTGTGGAGGAGTCATGGGTATATTTGGGATAGCATGATCAATGCAAACCTTCCACATGCTCATAGAATGCAATTGTCAAGGATTATGCAGAGTGGCCTGTATACTCCCCCAGCATGGGTCCTTTGAAGTCCTCCACCCCAGTCTTTACAAGTGTAAAGTCTGCTTTTGATAAATACACTTTGTTTGCAGTGACAGCCTTGCCTGGGGGTGGGGATGGGATATGGATGTCCAGGGAAAGGTGGGTATGGTCAGATATCAACAATGGTGGTCTACCTCTGGTGTGGAACAGTGAGTACCCATGTTGCAGATGGTCAGGTGCAATATGTATTCCCCCTTGTGGCTGTGGTGAGTGGTTCTGCCATAGCACATGGACTCACAAATTGTAGTGGCTGTAGGGTAATGTTGTAGAGGCCTGAGTAGTTCCCACACACAATATACCTGTACCTGACATTAACAACTGGAATGGTGTATGTGAACTCCTGCATATCTTGGCACTGTTCCCAGGGAAGCAAAGTGTGTGTCCTGGATGTGGGAGGGGTGGTCCGAACTGGTTGTGTTGTGTGTTACAGGTCCTGTGGTCACGAAGCATGGTATAGAACATAACCTGCCAGTGCTGATGTGCATATCTGACCCTGAAGTAGGTGGCTGCAAATGCATATATATGCTATCCCCCACATGACAGGTAGTACTAGATGTACATACCTCTGTAGAAATAATGATGTCAGCACCCTATAAATACTGCAGGTGCAGAACAGATGCCCAGTAATTCGGATAGTGCGCTCTGCTAATGTGTCTCCCTCAAGTGTCATAATATAGTTAGGTAGGGGTTTGAATCCTGCAAATGCTCAGTGTGTGTGTGTGTGTGTGTGTGTGTGTGTGTGTGTGTGTGTGTGTGTGTGTGGGTGAGTGGGGTTGGTGTGTGTGCAATTCTGTGTGAGAGAAATGTCCCTTTTGGCAACTAGGAGAACACACTACAGGATGCACATTCCCCTTTCTAAACACTGATGATGTCAGCACCCTATAAGTACAGCAGGAGAAGGGAAACCTCCCAGTAATGTGAATAGTGCACTCTGCTAATGCGTCCGTCTTGAGTGTCATAACATAGTTAGGTAGGGGTTTGAATCCTGCAAATGGCAAGTGTGTGTGTTTGTGTGAGGGGGGTTAGTGTGTGTGCAATTCTGTGTGAGGGAAATGTCCCTTTTGGCAACTGGGAAAACACACTACAGGATGCACATTCCCCTTTCTAAACACTGATGATGTCAGCACCCTATAAGTACAGCAGGAGAAGGGAAACCTCCCAGTAATGTGAATAGCGCACTCTGCTAATGCGTCCGTCTTGAGTGTCATAACATAATTAGGTAGGGGTTTGAATCCTGCAAATGGCAAGTGTGTGTGGGGGTGGAAGTAGGGTGTGTGCAATTACATGTGTGAGAGAACTGACCCTTTTGGCAACCAGTACAACACACCAGCTGGTGCATATTCCAATCTCTACACAGAGATGATGTCAGCACCCTACAAGTACAGCAGAAGAGGGCAAATCTCCCAGTAATGCAAATAGCACGCTCTGCTACTGCGTCTCTCACTACTGTCATAGCACAGTTAGTTATGGCTTTGAATTCCACACATGCCATGTGTGTTTTTGTCACACAGAATGCCCATGTGTGTGGGTTGTTCACAATAATGCATGACATTGATTAAACCAGTAATGGCAATGGACACAGATGATGTATGTGTGTGCCAAATATACATATGTACCTGTGACCTTCAATAGTTCCCATGTCTGATGCCTGCCACATGTGAATACATGGTATTTGCACTGGATAACATTATAACTGTGGTCTTCTGTGCAGGTGCTGAATGTGGTATGTGTATATACAGTGTGAGTTGTATATGGTATCATCCTAGCAGCGAGGGATACACATCTGGTCTGGGGCATATAGTCTACATGTTGTTGATGAACAGGTGCTGCATGTTTTCACCTATTGTGGGAGTGGTAACAAGTTGTTCCATAGCAATGCAGTGACTACATGCTAGGAACCTTTCTGCTAGGGTGTTGTAGCTACAGTAATTCATCAGCATTCAGTAATATGTCAGCATTCCTGGTGAAGGTATGATGCCAACCAAGGTCAGGGTCATACCAGCCTGTGCCACATGCTCAGAGAGCCCTTCTATGTTCCCTATCATGTAGTCCAGGGAGGTACATCACAGGTCAGCCATAGTGGCATGGACAATGACTAAGTCATATGTGTCCATGCCTCTGACTGACCTGTATGCTTGTATTATGTGGTGGACCATAGTGCCCCACGGGCATATCACTGTGACCTTCACCTTGTCCAGCCTGGTGAGCGGGACCTCACTGTACCAGACAATAAAGGTACCTAACACAACTGTAGCAGGTGTGTTGTCTAGCCGTACAGGCTGTGACTGTTTGGCACACAGGATTTGTGCGCTATGTGTTGCACGTGCTGTGTTCCGGCTTAACGTATGCCTGTGTGCCAGCTGCAGAGGTGTCTGCTGCTCAGGCAGGATGCTATTCTGAGGCTCCACGAATGGTCCAGTGTGTTCACGTGTTTGGATTGCTGTCAGTGTAGGTCTACATCAGACTGGTATTGTAGTCACTGTAGTATTTCATGCCACCTGACAGGTTATGCCAGTACTGGGTTCAGAGTGCTTAGTCCCCAGTTTGGCTATGTGGTTACATCTCATACATGTGTTGTACATCCATGTGTAGGGGAGAGGGTTGACTGTGTACAGGTGGCAGCTGTGACATTGCCACATGACCCACATATTCCACAACTGTACCATAGAGGTGACTGACAAGTGACCTTTGCACATGCTACCATAGTATTGTGATTGCCATGGTGATTAACAGCACATAGGGCCAATGGGGAACAAGGTACAGAAGGTGAGTATGTGAGGGTGTAGTGCCTGTGATTAGTTAGCACTGGCATATATGACTGCTCACGTGGACAAATGCCAGGTAAGTCATATGCAATGTGTCACAGGCAACGTACATGTGAACAGGACAAACAGTGATGTTCTGTCAAGTGAGACATGGACATACATATAGTAAGCTATGCAGATGTTACTAGGAGTCCACAGAAGCTCTGTAACTCTGCATTGCAGGTGGGATCAGTGTTCCAGGGTAACTGCAAGCAAACATGCATGCAAACAAAGCTACAGTAAGCAGGGCTGCATGTAGTCCATTGTACAACAAACAAGCTGTACCACTTCCAGTAGGTAACACTGCAAATATGCAGGCACTATACATATGTACATGGAAATACACAGGTCAGATGGCTAGGGTCCAGTCTCAGCGCACACAAGTGTACAGATCATGTACCGTCAGGATGTCCAATAACTGGATGGAAACCCAGGTGCTCATACCTGCAGTAATACAAATGTCAAATAACAGACACTGAGCCTTCACTCAGTGGTTCCATACTTAGTAGGATGTATGCTACCTGTCCTGCCACCACAGTATCCCTGACATGTATGGGGACTCTCCCTCCTGTGAAAGTTAGTTTTGTGTGTTGGGGCTTTCTAGTATGGTATGAGATGTGAGCTTGCAGTGCTAGGGTGCTCCTGTGTGTCCTGTACCAGTCATGTAGTACTGCACACATATCAACATCCTCAAACATCCGCATTGCAGAGTCCAGTGTGGGCAACATGCCACTTGCGGTTTACATGTCCATCATTGCGTATCAATACATTCATTACCTTATCCCCTGTGCTACCTATGTATGTAGCCTTCTGTTGACATCCTTACCACCAGTATGCCAACATGTGCAGATGATACACTATGGTACTTACCATGGGTGTAGACAACAGTACAAGACAATCATACCCTTACTGCATCAGGCATGCTGAGATATACCCACAATTATATCAGCACACAGTACTATTAACAACATGATACTATTACTACACGTCTATGTAGTCACCCTGTGCATCAGCAACATGTTAACCTGTACCTGCACTGATGTTACAGATTGCAGGAGGTGGCACAGTTTCATCATATGCACAGGGTGTGAACTTGGTATGTCTGAGTCTGCCACTGATACCACCAATTGACATGTATGTGTATGTGTGTTGGTGAGGGAGAGCAGTACAAGGTGGGGCAATGTTGATGCAGTGTGTGCGTGTATGCAGTAGCCCTAGGTGTTGTCAATTTGCATGTGTGTATGGATGCACACAGTTCCACCTCATGGCTGCCATATACTGGTGTTTGTGGACAGCCACAGACTGTACCTCCCAGGTCATACAGATCAGTGTCTCTGGCCATGGACACGGTACCTGTGCCTTGCAGGGGTGCTATGGACCGTATCCGGTACCAATCCAGACTGGGTACTGTCATCAGAAGCAGGTGTTCATTGACTGGACACAGATCCCTGTCGGGCCTGTCAAGAGCCACGTGCACGTGGTCTCCTGGGGCGGTCTGATGACAGCACAGACCCAGCATTGCTTGGGCTGCTGCTGGCACTATGGGGGTGGCTGCGGCCCTTTTGTCATCCGTGACGACTGCCAGCTGCTGCTGTTGCTGGCATACGCCCACGTCGATGCCTCAACCATCCACCATTGCCCTGGCTCATGGACATGTAGTTGTGGAACCCATCTAATATGTCCCCACAATGTCTGTCTATGACATCGGTGAAATTATGGATGGCAGCCGCAATGTCACACATACTGTCAGTCATGGCTGTGAGACATGCTGTCAGCTCCCTCAGACCCTGTCTGGTGTACCATTCCATACGTGACTGTGCCTGCATGACAGCCTGAAACATAGCTGAGGTTGTAAGACCTCTGTGGGCACGTCTGACAGGGGCAGGACACCCATGGATGCTCCCACGAGAACCCCTGGACATCTGTCTGTGTGGTACCATCTCAGGGCCATGCCCATGGCTGCTGTGTGGGGAAGCATGTGCCACAGATACCAGATTACCCTGGTCAATGCCCACTGTATCCTGTCCATCACCTAGGGACATTGGTGACAAAGGGTGTATTGGCAGGATGACTGTGCGCATTCATGGGGTTGACAGCTGTGTACTGTCAATTGGCTGACCAATGACAGACCCTGGCATACCTTTCTGTGCCATTACACAGATGCCATCATTATCAGTGCCCGTGGCATCTGATTCAGGTTCCCTGCTGCATGACACCAGAGCAGCACCAGAACCTGTGGGAGGGAAACAGGAAATACAGTTTACAATGTCTACACAATGTTACCAGTGATGCACACATGCACACATGCACACATGCACAGGTGCACACATGCACAGGTGCACACATGTACACGTGCACACATGCACACATGCACACGTGCACACGTGCATACATGCACACGTGTACACATGCACACATGCACACAGTTGCACACAGTTGCACACTTGCACACAGTTGCACACAGTTGCACACTTGCACACAGTTTACTCAGTATGCAAGATATCAACACACAGACACACCTGCATGCATACACAGAGCACTACTAAGTGAGCCTAGTATTACTATTACTATCAAGACTATGACTATTAAAGGTATTGTTAATACACACTCACCAGCATGGATAGGCTGCATTGCTGTTACACCGGAGGGACCTGCAGAAGTGAGGAAATTAATGTCAGTGGGCACAACTGTGCCATTGTTACTGAGTATGATACAGGTCAGTAGTACAACAGTTGCCTTTCACAGGTCAGCTGCTGATATTGAGAATATCACACTTGCACATTAAATACTATGATGACAGCTACAAACCAAAGACACACCTCACACATGCATTAACTACCAGTGTACACAACAGTCAACTATACATATGGCATATTACCTGCACGCTCGTAGTCTTGCTGCTGTGTGGCTCCAGCCTCCATCATAATGCAGGTCTGCTGCTGTTGTTGTTGTTGGCGGGCTGGAGCCACAACACTTATGAGTAGTCCCTCCAGTCTGGTGAGTGGGGGATGTGTAGCCACCCCACCACCTGTGGCAACCTGTTGCCTGTGGATATCCAACGCACGCTGACGGACATTTCTGATTAAATAACTGCAGCGATGTCGTACCTGCTCATATGTCCTATTATGCGTGCCTATGTCATTTACCCGACGGACCAGGTCTTGCCACAGTGCAGCCCTCTCCTGCTGATTCTGGCTGGTACGGGAAAAGAGTATTGCATAATCCCGCACCAGGCTCTGGTGTATTTCCTCATCCTCAGCTGCAGAGTACGCTGGATTGCGCTGGTGAGCCATGGTCCTGAAAAAGGAAATAACATGATATCAGCAAAATATGTCAACAGAATTTGGCACACATATTACACATGCTACTCGACTGTTGTGATACAACATATGTCACATATATAGCATCTGTCTGTCTATTGGTGGATACACATGTAAATGGCCAGGTATCAGTGCTCAGCCAACAACTGTGCAACAGTACCTGGCACACTCCATACGACATACTACCAAACCCCAGCAGTCAGAACAGTGATTCAGGTCCAAAGCACCTCCTCACTCTGGGGGTTTGTATCAAGGTACTGTATGGGGTACATCATCAACTACTGTGTGCTGACCACAAACTAATTGCCCTGGATATACATATCCCACCTCCACCACCAGCACAAACGACTACAGTGAATAACATTTCAAATGCAAACTTTACACTTCATAACACTGACATGGTATCCTTTAAGCCCACTGGGCCAGTGGAAGACACAACCCACAATGCTGACCCCTTCACAAATGATTTCTACGGACATCTCCGAGAATGCATGGATCATGCAATCCCATATAAGACCAAGACACTCTCCACAAAGGGAAAGCATCCTGTCTGGTGGACCCCAGCCATAGACAGATTGTATAACAAAGATGGAAGCTACTGCAAGACAGAGCATAATTCCATAAAGGGAAGGCATGTCTGATCAGCACTAGTAAGGAGCTATTTTCTCTCATACAAACATCCATGGGCAACTTTGAGAGGGAAATCAACGGGGACACTATAGATAACCACAAGGCCTTCTTCAGTTATGTTAGCAACCTGGTCAGAAACCTTCCAATATGCTCATAGTTAGTACACAACAACAAATAATTCACTGAACCCACAGATATTGGCAACATTGTGGCAGACAGGTTCAGTGCAAGTTTCCCCCCTCCCTCTCCCCCAAACTAAGACATACTTATCCCAGCTGACTGTAACCTCCCTGTCATCACAGATGTCCAGGTGAGAGCCGCCCTCAGAAAAGTAGAAAACACAGCATCAATGGGACCTGATGGTATCCCCGGTTGCATGCTACATGAACTCCAAGAGGAGCTAAACACACATATAGAAGTGCTATGTAACACTAGCCTGACTACAGGATATGTACCTGTACACTGGCGTACAGCAGCAGTGGTTCCACTCCACGAAGAAGGCACCTCTACATACCAATACAATACAACACAATACAATACATTACAATACAATACAATACAATATGCTATTGCCCCGGGACTACAGCAGCATACTGTTCTGCTACCCTGACCATTGTGACACATGTGATGTGATGGTACCTGCTCCTGTCAAACAGTTACACAGGGTGACTCATATGGCATATTACCTATCTGACTAACATTCAGCAGGGGTATGTGTGACATGTACTCATGGGGAGTCTTGCTTCTTAATGCTGTGTGGTTTATTGCAGGGTATGTCTTATCTATGGGTAGGAACCTGTACCTCTGCCATGTGCTCTCTATTGCAGTGTCACGGACGACACACAGCAGTCATTTAGGTTGTGGATGGTGTGAGGTGTTACTATGGTTGTTGGACATCTGTCATGGGTGTGACTTAAGTATGTAAATCCAGGAGTGGTAACCTCTATTTGGGTAGTATGTGTGTACTCTGTGGTGTTGTCAGTCACTGTGCATTGGTAATGTGTTTGACTGCATTGTCACAGTGTTGTACATGTCACTGTGTCCTTCTCCATATCTGTAGCTGTCATGTGAGGTACATACCGTGGCAGCCATTGTGTGGTGTGGAGGGGTACACAGACCTGCATGTCCATAGCTGACATACCATGTCTGCTGACACATACCATGGGCAGGTATTCCAGGAATAGTGTGCCACTGTGACTATCATTGGGGGGACGATTGCACACATTTATGACCCTGTTCACCCCTGACACATGCAGTGGTGGGCAGCCAATCACATATCTGGTGGTTACTGGTGTAGGTGATTTGAAATGGGGTATGGTACTCCAGTTTTGACACTGGTGTTCACTCCATGCCTTTGTCACCAGGAACCTGTTGCAATACATCTGTACACATGTGCCTCACTCAGAATATATATACATCTCTCTCTCTCTCTCTCTATATATATATATATATATATATATATATATATATATATATATATATATATATATATATATATATCTATATATATATATATATATATATATATATATATATATATGTATATATATATATATATATGTATATATATATATATATATATATATATGTCTGTATACATATACACATATATATATATATATATATATATATATATTGATGTACATATATTGCTATAGATATGGAGAGGGGGTGTGTGACAGAGAGGGGGTGAGAGTGACAGAGGGGGTGGGACAGGGGGAGTGTGAGATCATCATATACAGTCATATCTGTAGATAGTCAGATCTGTCTGTCTATGTATATGTATCTACATATATCTATATCTGTATGTGTGTATTACATATAAATGTTTCTACATATTCTATCTATCTGCATCTGTCTATGTATTCCTACATCCCTCTCTATGTATGTATACATATATGCATATTATATATATATATATATATATATATATATATATATATATATATATATATATATATATATACACACATACATACATATATTGACATACATACGTATCCCTATGATAGATAGGTATATCAACATGTTTGTTTACAAAACTGTATACACACACTAACATACTGCTAAACATACATAACTGTGAAACCTACTTTGTACATTGCACTACAACCTACATTCAACCTACATTGATATGTGCACATAGATGCCCTCACATACATATGTATGTACAGCCTTCACTGATAGTTGCTGTATGTCCCCTGCCCTATGCACATCTTCATATACATATGGATACAGACCAATGACACATATGGAAGGTTCACAGTATGTAGACTTTTAAAGTATTACTTTACATCACCTGTGTTTGTCACAGCTGCTTGCGTTGCCGTTTGGTTTGGTGTCCTGCTGCTCCAGTTGTCAGTTGTCAGCTTTCGAGTGGGTTTTGATGACTGGTTTTGTTTGTGTATGTTTTTTTTTTTTTTTTTTTCTCTCTCTGTCTCTGTCTCTCCCTACCTCCACAGGGTGCAATGAAAGTATTGCATGTGTGGACTGGGAGTACAGCATGCTTTTGTAGGTATCTGCATATGTCCATGTGATGGCCTCTGCACCAATTGTTAGCCAGCATTTGCTAATTGCATGCAGCCAGTTGTGTACTGATTGCAGTTCTCACTGTGATTCCAGGACAGTGCTATAAAAAGGTATGTGAGATAGGCGTAGCCCTTTCAGAGTTTAAGGGCAGGGACCATGCTGGTATGCTGTGGACACTGTTCTGTGAGTGTAAAGGTTAGTATCTCTCTCATATTTCTGGCTGTGTTGTAGGTTAACATTTCTCCATTCATTTCTCCAGTTTCCTGTACTAAGTGTGTATGTACACTGACACCTAAGACTACTACTACTGTTAATGTGGGTGTGTGTGCTTTCTTGTGGGACATGTGGTGTAATTGGTATATAGCAGTGGCTCTTGCACTTTGTTGCTATGGCTTCAATATTTGCCCTTTACATTCGCTACTTGTATGCCTGCTAAGGGTCTTGACTGTAGTGTGTTGCTGTGGCTTTCCTAATTTCCATGTACATTCACACCTTGGAATGCTTGCTATATCTGCTAGGGTGTTACTGCATGCAGTGTGGTCTGGCCATGGTGTGGGCCTTGACATCTATTAGGGTATTTGAGTATGCTGCTGAGCAGGCCCCAGAGACTCTCAGGTGCATCTTTTATCTGCCTCATGGAATGGTACATATCAGTGGGGTACACCCATTAAATTTTCTGGTATTCTGCAGTTGTGACTGTGGGATAGCATGAGCATATGTATTACTACACTATTTCTGCAGTGCAAGTGGTGCATACTTTCAGTACTTCATAGTTACCATTGCATGTGTTGTAACACCTTTCTGCCTACTGTTTGTACATTTCACAGGGAGTCTGTGGGGCATCCCTGTAACTCAGTCACTGTTGCTATGTCTAGGCTCTTAACTATTCAAATATGGCAGTGTCAGACCTCTCAAGTGTACAGATATTTGCAGGTTGTCCACATTTTTGCCTCATATTTTGGTCAATATCTCATAAACAGCTTTTTCTGGCAAATCACTCTGGGCTCAAGTCAGACTATAGTGACAAGCATTTCAGTTTCAGACTTCATACCCTTCCAAACATCCAACAAAATGCAGAACCTGTTACTCTCTCAACTCTCTAAGTTTGTTGTATCATTATTTGGAATGTGTCCCTGTTTTTGGCCCTTTGCTCCATGTTTTTTATTACTTAGTCCGGATGTGTTCCTGTAAGAGGTTGTGGGGGTATGGGCAGTGATTATCCTGCTCTGAGTATGTGTGTGGCTTGCAAGGTGCTACAGTGACATTATTACCTACTAGCTACCAACTAGCATGGCTGTTTCTGTTCACACATTACTATTATAGAAATCCACTACATTTAACAGTAAATATACATGACATGCTTTGTATACTACACATCCTATATTCCCTTTACATTCATTCCTACTACTACATGATATATTTATTGTAGCACAATGTTCTTATATAACAGTCATGGCTTAGTGGTAAGTCATGCAGACTACTGTTTCCAAGGTCCTGGGTTCAGGACTGACAGTGGGATTTTATTTTGCTTTTGAGCAGACTACAGGCCTTGTCATTCAGAGTGACTAAGGCACTTTTAAGCAGTTATAACTGGGTTAGCGCTGGTTTGCGCGGAGCTCACGCATGCACACTGGCGTTCAGCTCCGCGCACACCTGCTTACAACTGCTTAAAAGTGCTTACTCTTGCGCACACCCACGCTATTTTCTTTGAAAGAAATGAAAATGGGGAGACAGGAAAGTGGTGAAAAAGGGGTCACAAAGAGGGTAAGACAGTAGGGAAACAAGCTCGGGTTTTGCAGGAGGGATGTAGGTAAGGCCCATAGCTGCCCATTTCTTCATCAGCAACAGCTGTGCATATGTTTGTAATTTGGTGTGACATTTAAAACCTTCCACCCCTGAGAGAGGTGTAAGGACAACAATAATACTTGTTGTACAGCCAATTGTAATTGATAGTTTCCATGTCCAGCAGACATGTGTGCGAAATGGGCAGCTATGTATGGGGCGTAATTTTTTTGTGGGTACAGAGTGCCCTTTTTTTTTTCAGGTGAGAGTGGTATGTCAGGTACGGGAAGTCGGTATAGCTGGGGAGGTAGGTTGGGTAGGTTAACAGACAAGACAAACAAGATGCATACAGGGGCGGTGTATGACACATGTGGGGGGGGGGTTACACAATTGACAGAGATGGATGTTTGCATATCTAGAGCCCATGAGCCCACAGATGGCAACAGTGGAACTGATATCCCCACCCATGGGCAGTTGCCACTGTGCCTTTACGGCCCAGGATGGGGCTGTGCTGGGGGCTGTGTAGGCCAGGCAGCAGGCATGCCCATTAGTTGTGACACCTGTGACTCAAGCTGGCGTAGGGGCCCAAGAACAGCTTTCCGGATCACCCTACGCACCACAGTTCGGACACTACGGAGGGTGAGTGGATGTTCTCCTCCGGCCACACTTGCAGAGGGGGGACGAGCCCCATCCCCTGCAGCGCTTCTACCCGCAGGTGGCACAGGGCCATCGGAGGATGGTCCGGCCTGGGCACTACTGCCAGGTGCACTCGCCAGCTGAGGAGGGAGAGGTGGGTCCGCTGGAACCCGCCTTCCCTGTCGTCCTATGTTTTGCATTATGTCATGACAGTTTGGGTTAGTAACATACAATACCATTCACAATTAGTTGTAACAGCATGCATTAGTATTCCCATTAACCAAACACCCAGATATTCAAATCATTGAACAGCAAGCATAACACATGCATATTTTGAACAGCAATACACAGTCCAACAACATGCAGGGTTGATTGATGGCAACAGGCCATCAGGTTTGGATGTATGAACAGGGCAGATGCATCAACATACATGCAAATATGTATGAACCAACAGGACAAATGTCCAGGGGTGTTAATTGTGATTGCACATACCAATTTCATGTGGAATGGATTATATGTGGTTATAGGGTAGGGTGAAGAAAATTTAATTAACAACTTCAAATACCAATACATATGCAGTACATTTCTAATAGCTGCAGATATATACACACTACAGTTCTGCCTACAGTTTCCTATGTGATAACTACTTCAAGTTGGTGATAGGAATGTTACTGCTACATCAATATACATTTTCATTTTTATTCATACACATTCATATCTGGCTCTGTTCAGCTACATCATCCTGCTACATTTGCTTTATATAGCTATAGACAACTGTGGATGTTTGGTATTTCAGACAACCATACTATCTGCATATTGCAGACTGAGAGCAACATATCCAGATTTTGGGATACACATTCCAGCTGCGGTAACATTTTCAACACATTTTACTATTTGGTTCTGCTTGTCACATTCATTTCATTCTGTACTGGCTGCAGTATACTTTATTCAGGAGTTATTACTACTTTATTGGTGGATTCATAACTCTTTCTCACACTCTCTCACTTGTTTTATTTTTACATTTCAGGATGGTACTTAATTCTAGGCTTTATTGACATGTTTTACCTGTAGTTATAACAATCCTTTCCAACAGTCTCACTTCTGTCATGTTTCTGTATTACAACAGGGATATATTTCACACATGTGTTTTACTCAGCTTCTGCATCTGTACTTTTCAGCCTGCTGCAGGTTATGTACTATTATATTACAGGTGGGACATCTTTATTTCAGACTTTATTTCAGACTTGTTTCATTTTTCTGTTTGGATTACAGACTGCATCACACTTTTGTAATCAAGCAATACTTGCAAACCCTCTTACACTGTTACTTGCACATTTTATTACTTAGTGACTACACTGCACTCTTTTGCTAACTGTCATATTTATATATTTATTTACAGTTACAGGGAGAGGATTACTGACCTGCCTGGTGGCGCAACTGTGCCAACCTATCGCCATAGGCTCTACGGTTCGCAGAACGGACACCTGCAGCTGTAATATAAATAAAGCAATATTGGAATACACATCTCCATAATATCAGCTAGGTTAATTTCTTACATAAATAATTACATGTTACTTACTCAGTAGTGGGGCGTAGGGCATTTGCCGGGCCTCCTGGATCCAACGGTTCAGTTGGTCCTGCTTCCATCTCTTCAGGTCCACATGGTGGTGACGGACCTGCTCACCAGTCCTTGGTATCCCTGTGGCACTGGTGAGATCATGAGCCAACCGGTCCCACGCCTCAGCCCTATATGCTCCCCACAGGACCTGGCCCTGCATGAGTTGGGCCTCATGATTGTGGACAAGGAGCCAAACAATATATTTGGACTCCTCAACACCCCACCTCTGTGCTCGAAAGCAACTACCCTCACCTACACCTGACATTCTGGCTGCAAGTTGGTTCTACAATCGGTTATGCTGTGTATTCCCGCCTAAGGGGCTTATATATGCCGTTTTTCCCGCACTTATCTGTGATTGGCCATTTTGGAATTGTATCAGCTTCACAAAACCTGCTTTGTCATGCTCCTCTTTCTATTCATTCCTATATATATGCTATTACTACATTTCTAAGTGCAACTGTCATGGCTTAGTGGTTCAGTACCTTGACTATGGTGCATGGTATCCTGGGTTCGAACCTGGCCACTGCTTTTTATATTTTATGACTGTCTACACAGGCTAGGAGGTGTGTCTGTGTAAAGGCAGTTTTGTTACAGCTTGCTCAACGTTGCCCATCAGTTAGCTTGTTGGCGCGGTGCGCAGCTCTGCACAAACGGGTTACGCTGGTTTATGCGTCATTTGGCTGTCAGCATGCATATTACGCTCAGCTCAGCTACGGGCACACAGTTTCAGCGTGTTAAACCACTGCTCACCTACGCGCACTAATTTTACACCTGTTAAACCACTGCTCTCCTACGGGCACTCATTTTACACCTGTTAAACCACTGCTCACCTACGGGCAGATGCACTCAACTTGTTAAACTGTAGCTCAGCTATAGGCGCATCTGACATCTTTTATTATTTTGTTATCTCACATTTCTTCAAAATATATGGCCCATTTCATTACATTTTACATAAAATATAATTTTATATGTGTACATATATGTCAGGGACTTGTTTCGTGCTTATTTCACTAAAAATAAAAATTGATGTTGGGGGGGCTCGAACCATGACTGCCTGCTCTTTAGCTGACATCTCTAATGCTACGCTATTGCTTCTTGGATTACTTTGCATATGTAGTTCTTATATGCTTTTCCACTGACTGCTAACTGTGGCTAAGCTACGGGCACGCCCGCGCAAACGAGTGCACTCACATGCAAACATCTTTACAATTTAAAAAAAAATTATAAGATGTTCATGTGTACATTTTATGTTCGTAGTCTGTGGGGGCATGTGTTGTGTTGTATTTATTCACATTTACACGGGCTCTGTCATAGGGGTTTATTTTCGGGACTTTTACTCTTCTGGGGGCGTGTCCATTTGCAGGGCTCGGCCTATGGACACGCCCCCTACTGTCTTCCACGGACCGTGTAAGCCTTAGGTGTGATTCAGCATGCCCTTATGCATATGCATGACATGCTGACATCTCACCGTTTAACTGCAGCCTCTGTGTAAGCCTTGTAACTCTTACACGGAGGCTTCGTGAATCCTGCCCTTTGTTTATAAATGAGTACTACACTAGTTTTACTTTTTTATTTGTAACACACTACGTTGAGGGTTGTTTCTTGACTTTTATCCAGCCCCATTCAACATGTTTTGCAAAGTCTCACATGGTCATATTCTCCTCTTGTATTCACCAAGCTTTTGTTTTATCCTAATTTCATATCTTAGAAGTTTCACTGACCATTCTTCTGTATTAAGAGTGTTTGTTTTAAATGGAAATACATACTTGACTAGTAAATGCAATGCCTTTCAGTTCCAGTCCTAATGATGATTTCTTTTTTTGGGCCCTAATGACCTGAAAAAGATTACAAGTTTAAGACAAAAGAATGGTCAAAACTTTCATTAATACATTTTTTTGCTGTTTTATTGAGGTGCTTTATTGTATATAATCAAGTACACCCAAAATGTCCATGCATGTCAGAATTATATTACAGAGATGACTCACAAAGATTAATTTCTGGTGATGAATAGGAGATCTGAATATAGAATGAGTCATAGTTTTAGAAAGTCAAATTAGACTTCTTCTAAAATTTAAAGAAAATGAAGACCAATAATGGATCTTCTCGGTACACACATATGATGTTTACTGGTTCATTGCATGCAGCTTTAATTAAGGGAAAGATTATTCAACATGTCAGGCCATGCTGCCATTTATACAATTATCATCAATACATTCAGTACTACTTCTGGTAATGGTGCTATATCAAGTAGACATGTTATCCCATTGCTCCAGTACCGTGTTATGAAACACAGTGCTAAAGTCTATTTTCTTAAATTGTTTTAGTTATTGGGGCTTCCAGTATGACACCTTGAGTGAAGATAACTGTCTTGGACAGTCTCACCCAGAAATAAGCTGAAGTAGAAGACCAGGCCAGAAGAAAATATTTGGAATGTTAGCAATTCATGACTCAGTTGCTTTGCTAAATGTTTTTGTGCTCTGGAGTTGTCATCAAAAATAGTTAACTAGCAATCTTGCTAAACTCTTGCATATTATAAAAATGCTCCCTTAATTTCTCTTTAGCACTCCTCTTCTTGTTCTGTGAGAGTCCCCTTATTCTGCAATACTTTGACCTTTGTCATCCTGTATTACTTCTTAACCTTATCTCTTTTCTTTTATTTCTACCCTATTTTTAAACTCCATTTTGCTTCTGTCCCACTCACTAACTATTCATTCTGAGGAGATTTCTTTCTTCCATAATAACTCAAATTTTCACTACTCATTATTTAAATTCCTCTCTTTCTAACAGCTATGTGGGACAGTGCCAGTGTCTCATTTTTATTTCATTACCCTGCAGTTTTATCTTAGTCTTTATCACTGAATGATCTGAAATAGTTATTGGATGTTTGTCAGAGCTTTCAATTAAATGCACATGTTTATGTGAAATAGAATTTCTATCCAGGCTAGCCCAGTTATTGTACTATAGTAAATAATATATAAATTCTGCCAGAGCTCCTACTACTGAATTCACATTCCAAAATAAATATTTTCATAAATTTCTTCAGGAAACTACCCTCATCTGTTACATTTTCCCCTTTATATTCTCCTGATACATCCTCAGTATTGCAAATCAAGTTCCAGTCCCAACCTGTAAGTAATATTCACTGATGGAAGCTTATTATTTCTCCCAAAATGTTCTTAAGATCCATAACAGCAGTTTTTGGTGGAATATAAATACATGCCAGCATAGTCTTCTTCCCTTACCAATAGCCCCTTACTACTACTAATCAACCAGTATTGTCTTTTTTCCTCTTCTATCACTATTGCAGCCATTCTAGTAATTAGTATTATTTCTCCTGTTTTCCTTTATCCATGATATTTTGCTGACTATCCAGCCTGAAATCATTTCTTTATCAAATTCACATGCTTATTTATTTCCAAATGTGTCTGCTGCAGCATTGCTATTTGCACTCTGCACTTCTTAATACAGTTCATTCCTTTTTCCTTTTTGTCTACACCTGTAAGGCCATTTACATTCCAACATAGTATAATGGATAGAATAGCCATTATGATAAAAAGCTATTCCTCCTACTCATTACACATGACAGTTTTTTGAATGTTAGTTCCAACTTTTGTCTTACATACACACATTAATGTTTGGCAGGTTGACCTTTTATACAATTGTTTCTTCTCATCTCCATATAAACTTATGTCACATTTCTCAATACTTTTTGCTTTAATGAAAACCCTTAAAGAAAAAAATAAAGATGTTTTTAAAACACCCCCATTCCCTATTAACTTAAAACAAAAACACAAAACTATGTTTAATAAATGAAGTATAAGCCTACAAATAGGAACAATTCCCCCAAGTCAACAGTTACACACACAAGCATATCTTAATCTAAAATTAAGGTTCACATGCTAAAGTGCACGTTACAACCTGTGTTCTCACTTACAGAGATTGCTCTCTGTTTTTTTTGTATCTCTTTTTCCCTCATGGATGTAAAAAACAGCATGCTTTCTGAAATCATTAACTTTCAGCCCTAATCAAAAGTGCATTGGCTACCTTTGAATACAACTAAATTATGCACTGCCCTATTAAATGTATTAAAATATTAAGGCTGATGGGGAAGCTACTATCTTTTATTCATGTCCCACAATTTCAAATTTTATTTTTCACTGAAGTACTTGTCATTGTACCTTTAAATTTTGTATTTCCCTCAGCAAAGAATGCTCAAAAGTCTCAAGATTAATTGCTTGCTCTTGCAGATGGGTTCCTATTACCTAATCAAATGTTTAGGTGGGAAAAACCTAAACATTGATCTGGTAATAGCAAAATAAAAAAAAATGTGAACAGCTGATTTAACGCAAGGAAAGAATTCCCTTGGCCGTTATGCGGATTTTGCCCCTTTCCCTATTGTAGAGCAATCTTGGAGTTGGTATATTTAGTTAGAGGGGGTGTGGGTGGCACAGCCCCCCACTTCATTTTGGTTTAATTTTTTTTTTTTTTTTTTGTGGCCGAGGGAATCCATTCCCTACGTTAAATCATCCATTTGCTATTACCAGGTCGACATTTAGGTATTCACTAGCCTAAACATTAGATTGGGTAATATAGATGCCTTGTAGACAGCTCAACGCTGTATAAAAGTAGTCAGCAATAAGAAAAAACACAGCTAACAACTTGCAGATGCATGAAGGGATCTTTGTAAATTACATTCAGAACAGAATGTATAGAATTCCTCCAAGCTAACTGCCTTTAGTTGCAGACGTCTTGTCTCACACTGAAAACATTTTCTAATGGAAAAAGATAGCCTAATATATTTGCAGATGGGAGAAGCTTAGTATTTTTAATAGCTTTCATCATTTTGTCTTATAATTGAAGCCTATTTGCTTGTAAAAAAAACTTGTTTACAGCTTAAGCCAAGGGCATTAATCTAGAAATCCACCCTTGTAAAAACAAGAGGAATTATCAACTTAGTTCTACAAATAATATAATAAGTACACTTTTACACTCCACCCTACACCAGTAGCCCAAAATCACAGCATTATATTAACATAAACTTCTTTCTGTTCAGCCTTTCTTTTTTTTCATTTTTTGTTATATTGTAAAATGTATTTTCATATCTTTAACACTTTCAACAGTCAATAAAAAGACACCGCTCCCCCACCACATTCAAAATAACCCTGACTGTATACTATACAAAATTGCTTTACAACATAACATGCGGTTTACATAATTAAATGTTTTATACAATTATGAATAGGGACAAAAACTGTTTTACATACAGTTACTTTTTTCCCTTTAGTGCCCTTCTAAACATTAAAGACATGTATAGCATATGCTTTACAGTACATCAAGATTAACAGAATCAACAAAAGTCCAGTCTTTTCTCAGCCACTTTTATTTGAAAAGCCATATATTGGTCTTCTTCCTGATCATTTCCATCTCCCAGCACTAGACTCTGGTTCAAGTGCAAGGTACACCTATTTCTTCTAGTCAATTCCTGTGCTTTTTCTTTCTCTTAAGCATTTTTCTTTGGAACATTGGAAAAAGTTTCACTAGCAAAGTCCCTATATGAGCTTTATTGTCAGAAGAATGAGAAGCAGATGCCTCTTCTCCTTGCTGGCTCATTTTTTGTTGCATAAACTTTTTTATTTCCTCCTTAACATGTTCTGTATCCAAATATGTCTTTGATCCTACAGGAAAATACTCTGAAGAGAGCTAGATACAGCAGCTTGAATTGCACACCTGCCTCTTGACATTTTCTGATTGCTGGCCTAAATCTGTTTCTCTTCTGCCCTGTGTACAGTGAATAATAATTTTCCACAAACACTCTGCTGTCTCCATTTTTTTTAATATTTTTCCTTTTTGGCACAGTTTTGTCAGGACCAACTCTTTCTGCTGGTAATATTGTATCTTTACTAATATAGGTCTTGGCTGCTTTCTCATGGCCAGAGTTTAAACATGCACTCTTGTTGTATTCTTTCAATAAACAAATCCTGCTATGGAACACTGGTCCAAGGGCTTATTTGTGTTTTCATAAAATAAATACAGTCTGTTCCTTCCAGTTTCTCTGGTACAGCAGAAAACATCAGGTTTTTTCTGTGTGTTCTATCTTCTAACTCTTCTGTTTATTGAAACAGCTCTTCTTGAGAAGCCTCTTACTAAGTCAGCCTTTTTTTTTCATTTCAGCCTCTGATTTTTACAATTTTGACATTTCATCTGAATAGCTAGTTAAAGCTTATTCTATTTTTCCAGCCTTTTGTTATTTCAGTTGATGTATTCCTTCAGTGTTTCATTTCTTTTAATCACCTCTGAGTACATCTTATTTATGTTTTGCTCTAAATTACAGGAAATCATCTCTTGAATCAAAGCTGAAAATTGAACTACTTTTTGCTCAGCAGCTGTAGGATCATTTCCAAACAGTAGTTTCTGTTAACCTTTAGTGATACTTTTATTTCAGGTTCTCCAAATTTTTTCTTTGCTGGCATCCAGGCAGTATATGTATGAGTCAATAACTGACTTTTACACAAATAACAGTTTCAATGGCCCTCCTTTTTCTCAGTTTCTGTTTTCATACAGGGGGAGCTGAAATTAAGTTGTTGATCAGTGTGCAACCATACTGGAAGTCCTGTAAGACAGTGAGATTTAAATGCATTATTGTATAACTGTGTTGGTGTTTAAAGGTAGCACTAAAATGTCATGGTTTAATCTCTTTGGCAGAGACTGGTGAAACTTGGGTGTGGTGCTCTTTAAGGTGGCAGGTCTTTCTGCTGATGCCAGCTGCTTGTGCAAGTGAGAGGTGGATATGTGCTGAGAACCACCCCTGCCTTCCACAAGGGAGGGATAGTTCAGCACTGATACCAATTGCACAGCCCACCCTAAGGATGGCACTGGATATGTGTAGGGGCAGCAGAAATAGAAGAAAATGCTCCACTACAGCAGTGTGAAACTGCCCCAGGGTCCTCAATATCCTTAAAACATGTATCAAGAATAGTGAGGGGGCGCTAAGCCAAGTTCAGTAGATCCAGTGGATAATGACAGGAATGGAAGCACCAAACAGTTAGCTACACAGAGCCAAAATAGTGGCAAAAATTTGTTTTATAGCTTGGTAATAGATATTGCAAACATTGCTTTATTATCACTATACTGGAATACAGTTCTTAACATTAATATATTATTCTTCCATGGTATGGCTGCACCTTTCCTTAACATCATATGAAGATTGCATTAAATAAGTATATTGATAAGACAAAATTCATTGATATATTTTTGTAATAAATGTGTTTTTTGATGAAAGACAATGTCAGTACCACTTTTCTGGCCACTGCTGAATCCTTTATATATTTATGCAAATACAATTAAGTAAGTAATGCCATGACTAAATGAAAAGCTAAAAAAAATATATTGAAATATATTCTTTTGATATACAGTTTCAAATAAATAGAAAATGTTATAGTTCATATGAAATTATCCTATCCACTGAAACTATTAATTCTAATTAAGTCATATGTAAAGATTTTAAAAAGCTTAAAACTATGTACAAAATTAAGTCTAACTTAAAACATGAAATCTATACTTCTATAATCTATAATTCATACCAAAACTAGTAATCCACAAATTAAAGTATCTCTCTAATCATTCTTTAAAAATCCTATATACTAAACTGGTTGCAGGTCAAAGCAATAAACATATGAGCGAACGCTTTTCAAACCTGTAAGTAAGAGTAAAAGCTCATATGAGCAAGCACTCTTTTCTGTGGAGTTTTTGCTGATAGCTTTTTGTATGACATCACGGTGGAGCAGAGTCATGGAATTTTCCCTTACCCCACTCTTGTGCAGTCTCAGAGTTGGTATAAATACATATATAATTAGCAAAGGTGTTTGCAAAAAAACTTACTTTTTAGTTTTTGTTGATTTTAGCCATTTTAAATTTGATCTAAAAAGATCATTCTTGCTGTGCTCGCTCTTATGAGCATTTGATGCTTGATGAGAAATTTGCCAAATTATAACTCATGGAGTATCAAAAGCTTCATAAAAGTGACAAAGCGTAGATCAAGTAATTTAAATTTTAAATTGCTAGAAAGTAAAAACCAAAAGAAAACAAAAATATGTCAGTGTTACTATTCATACTTCATGTCATAAGAAGTAAGCCTCTACCTGCAAAAGAATCAACTACACTCAGATGTACATATGGATGAATAATTTCCATTAATGTCAGTCACACCCATTCATCCTCCACCATTTCACTTCTTTTTTCTTACTTATTTAAAATTACAACTGATAAATTTCTTGTTATATGTTATAAAATATGTTCTTTCATTGCCTATCATTGGATATTTCCTTTATCACAAAACAACTAATATAAAATAGTCTTTGAAATGAAGATATTCAAGACTTTAATGTCATTATTATGATTTTGGTCACAGATAAACAGATGATGAGCAAGGGCTTTTGTACTAGATATGAATCCATTCTAAAATCCTACTGTCCAGCCTCATTCTCTCAATATCTTATGCTTTAATAGCTTTAGCAGTAGCAATTAACTTTTTCCTTTTTCTTTCATTAATATAAATGAATCTGTATTTATTATATGTTAAGAAGTATAATTGTATATTACTATACTATTCATATCACCTCTTTTATATTCACTATTAACATGCTTAACCACATATACATCCAACTTATCTATTAATTTTAGTAAAGTGATAGATACAATTATATATTGTTATATTTCTTAATGATAAGTCCATAAAAAGAAAAAGAAAAAGACCCTCTTCTGTTCCTCAATTCTTATAAAATTTAGAATGATTTCTATCAATTTAACAAGGTTTCTAAAGATTATTAATTTCCTCATTTCCATTAATATTCATATTCATACTTTCTGTATAATAATAGGCAAGCTAGCTTTTCGGAGTGTGAGCCTTTTAATAGTGAAATAAGACAATATAATCACATTTAATTAACTACTAATATTTCAATTTTAAAGTAGTTATTGATATTATCTTAACTGGACTATATTTCTAAAACATATAATACTTAAAAAAATTCAGAACACAATATTTTTGCAATCTTCATATTTGTACTTTTATTTTGTACTTACCTCTTCATTTTTTGTTTCTATTTTCCTTTACTATTTTCCTTCTACTGTTAATTTATTCTAGTTTTCCTCTCTTACCTCCTTTCTTTTGCTATTTTCTCTTTTATTCCACCTGTACGTGACAACATATTCTAGGTTTGAGTATTTCATTTATGTTACTAGTAACAAAAGTATGGTAATTATACACTACAACAAAGAAAATCATATGTCCAGTTATCGAGAATGCCAATAATAGCAAACTATATGCCAGACGTAATCACAAATAAGAATAACATTGAAAATATAATCAGTTTTAACACTATTTAGTATACACAACTGTACATACATAATTAACAGAGTTCAGGGGTATCTGGGTAATATTCAAGGGTAACATCCACATTCAGTATGTAAAGAAGTTATTGTAAAGCTTGTCCACAGATGTCAGACAATACTTTTCTGAACTTATTTTATGAGAAGGCTACAGTCCCTGGTTTCCGCTGTAGACAATATTCCTAACTAAACATCCCCCACCAAAGTAAGTGAACCACCAAAATGCCACTCAGCCACACCATCCTAGCTGACTCCTAAGGGACCAGGTCTGCTAATCAAACCTGAGTTGCTTGGATCACAGACAGGGCTCCATCCCTCTGCATCAAAGAACAATAAAGAGTATATTCCTAATGGTAAAGCTGACACCATGGATTTGTCTGTTGTCAGAAAATTATCTTCCCAGATTTAAAACCTCCACTGTTTTCTCTTAACTGACTTTCATCTAATCATATTGTCTGTCTTAGAGGACTAATACTGATGTTATATCATGTTATGTCTTGCAAACTTGCTGCCCACTACAATAATGTTTTCAATGTTCCCAGTACTCATTACCCATGAGAATGCAAATGATCCTTATTGAAAAAAAAAATCATCATGTGTTTCTTGCAGTGGTGACAGATAGTTAAACTGTTGGGTATAACTATCCAGCCAGGAAAAGGTCAGCAGAATAGGTTTATAGCACATTCCATAGTCCCTTTCCCAGTCTGAGGGAAGAAAAAAGGATCCTAAAAATGACTTACCTATCACAGTATCAATCATGGTATGCCTGTCTCAGTCCAAGTACCAGACTACTATCATGGTAATGCTTCTTACAGCTAGAGACTGCCAGTCACTGGGCATGTCACTGTTACCTTAAGTATATCACCACAGGGCTAGAAAGGTTGCAAGGATAGTGTTACCCATGTAAGGAACCTTAAAAATTAATTATTTTAATTTGAAGAAGAAGCATCAATAGCAATAACACAAACTTTATAAACTGGAACGTGACATCCCTGTAACTAGGAGAGTAAAAGATGACTAAGATGCCCAAGTTACTGTAACCTTCATTCACTTTTACAACTATTTGGATAACAAGATCTTCTTCTACCTGATCTTCTTATGAAGATGATGGAGATTGTCTCACTCTTTTTCTGAAAAATAGACCTCCACCTAAGTCATATTCACCATGCTACAAGTGCATGTTACTCCAAAGAGCATAAACCTGAGGACCATTGGAATGCACAAAAAATTCTCTACTGCAAAAAAAGGTCCTACCCCCCCAGGAGAAGACCATAAAACAGAAGCTATACTTAGCCGGATGTATTTGTCTGAGTGCTGTGTCTCCAAGTAAAACAGTTAAAACCCAATACTTTATGCAAAAAGTCTAAAATAATTTGATCAAACCAATACAAAGTTAAAGAATTTTTTGGGAGGGGAAGATGGCAAGAGTTAAGAGGGATACGCTGATCCTCCCAACACTCCCAACAGAACAAAGTGGTTTAGGATTACCTGATTGGAAGGATAACACAAGCAGAAATTTATAATTCAAAGTGGAAGTGGATGATGATGAAGTGGGGCGAGTCCAAGAAATAAAGAGAGAGTGGAATTTTGGATGCATTGAAGACCCTTAAGGAGAATAAACCGACCATAGAGGATATTATATTCATAACGTTGTAGAAGTTGTTCTAAGAACTAAGCACAGGAATGGAGAAAGTAGAGGGAGTTGTGATTACTGCAAGAAGGGGTAGAGAAAATAGATAAGAGGGGGGCAGGAATTTACTAGAGTAACTGGCAATGAAACCAAGGTAATGGGAGCAAATAACTAGAGAAGAAAAAGGTAACTGAGTTGGATGAGGCCAATAAGTTTGGACTGCTGATTAGAGACCACCTTCCCTACCAGGGAATAACATCAGAGTATAGGCAAAGAGAAAGGGATAGGGGAGTCTTAATTAAAAGACCAGCTCTGGTAGCGTAAAATATAGGTATAGTCAAATATAGAATAAGAGCTGCTTTTAAAAAGGGAATAATTAGAAGGGTATATAAAATATTGCATGATAACTATAAGAATCAATCAGAGGAGGCTAGAAGATGTTGGGAAGCACACTTTATAAGGAAACAACGGGAGGGCATATGTACGGCTTCTAAGTATGCATATTAATTTTTATACCCCAAGCAGACTTGAAAGAATTTTCCTGTGGAAGATAACAAATGTTGGAAGTGTGATGGGGAAGATAGAGCTAACTGGGAACATGTTTTTTTTTTTTTTTGGGGGGGGGGCGGGTGTAATGAATTGACAGATTTTAAAAATTCCCTAAAGAGTACTCTGTCAGAAATATATTAGGAGCAATTGGCTGTAACTAAGGAAATTATTCTTTTGAGCTGGGAAACTGGATCTGAATTGTCTAAATATAGTATGGCCTTACTAAGTTTAATTCTGTTTGCTGCCAAAAAGCAATTCCCAGAAAATTGAAATCAAACTCTAAACCAACTGTATCTGAAATGCTGAATATTGTAAAAGCGATAATAGAACTGGAAGAGGGATCTTTAGAAAAGGGAAGGAGCATATTATATAGAAATAAATGGAATTTGTATAAATAACACATGAAAAATAATGTTCAGCTGGAGGAGTGAGGTTTAAGGAAGTCAGGAATTGAGTAAGTTATGTAATTTTGCACTGAATGACAGTTGTTATAAAGAAAGAAAATGTAATGTATAATGTATGTAAATGGAAAAATGTTCATATGTTTTCTTTTCTTTTATATTAATGTATGCGTGCCTATGTCTTAAGTGACAGTTTAATAAAGGTGTTTAAAAAGTCTGACAAACCACATCTTAGTGAGGAAATAGATTTGACATTTTATAATGTAGTTTATTTAAGACTACTTCACACTCACACTGTTAGGAGTACAAGTAAAAAGTGACCAAATGTGTGGCCATTGACATTGTGTACATTGTGACCTATATGTAGCCTAGAAGTAGCATGCACTGGTTTTAATGGGAAAGGGTTGTTGCCCAACACAGTAAGAAATTCAGTTTGTCTTTTTGGTACTGAGGTTCTTTTTTTCATAGTCCTTAGTTGTGCAGGAAATATGGCAGAGACATTTGATGGTGATGTGGTGGCATCAGGAAATGGAGAGACTATTTATAGGGATGTCAGGTGACTAAGAAGTCCTGCCTGACTTTCAAAGTTCCAGTACCATAAGAAAGACTGAATGTGAGCTTGTTGCAGATGAGGTACTAATGGCTTAGCTGTAGAATAGACTGTTGAGAGCTGTGCAGCTGAAGAAATAATTGATGTGAATGATGTTGTTTATTGGAGATGTCAGTGTTGCAGTGGTTAAGCAGTGCTGTAGCAGGGTGGAAAATGAGAATTGGCTGTCCTAGGCCCAAGCAGTTAGGTGGCATGATTGGAAATTTAGTGTAAATACTGACTGGCTCCAAATCTATATCTAAAGCAATTCTGCATGTAGGGTTAAAGTATTTTGAGCTCTGATCATGAACATATGTGTTTTTTACAATCGTCAAGTAAGTTTCAGGACTTATTTTTCTTTGGTGATCCTTAACTGGTTGGGGGGGGGGGGGGTTGCCAAACTGTGGATGTTCCAGGGCAGCTGACAGCTGAACTATGGCTCAAAGGCTAACGGCAGAGAAAAATATAGTGCACAAACAAAGACTGTGATTTCAGTATGCCTGAGAAACAAAATATATATGTGACTGGGTCATTATTGTGCAGCAGGAAAAAGGAAAGGAGAAGGGCTTACAGCGGACAGGAAGGTCTACTACTGTGGTAACAAAATGACGATATTTGCCAAACATGGATAATGACCATAGAATATGTTATTCTGTGTTGGGAATCAGACAGAGGAAAACAAATGAGAGTAGTGTAAGTAGGCTTAATGTCTGGAGGAATTTATTTATGAAAGGTTCTGGTATGAAGTTAGAGACATAATTAATTTTATCTATATTGTGTGATAATTTATTTGCACTTAAATAAGATGTGGGTTCAAGTACTTTGGACCCAATGTGATAAACGGAGAAATAAAGACTTCAAGGGAATATTTGCAGTTCCTCTGATACAGCAATCTAACAAACAAATTAGAGTACAGTTTTAGTTAACAATTAAGTTTATAAGTGAAACAATGGCTAATGATATGTTGCACATTGAAGAGTGAATTAAATAATGTATTGCCTGCAACCCTGTACCCCAGAGATAGACAGTGGAGTCGGTTTAAATGTTTTAGAAAATAATGTGGCACATTTACTAAATGTAATGCATTTATTTTTCTTTTTGAGAATAATTATATTTTAACCTGGAGTGACCTTGTATTGCTGTATGTGAGGAAAGAGAGGTTACATCATCACAGTGTGAAATGATAAATGTAAGCATTCTGTAAGGCTAATACATTCAAAGGATCATTGGATCATAGGAGGTTACTAGGCTAATGGCCCCAGGGCTCTTACAAGCCTAGCCAAGTTCAACCCGTGTTCCCAAGCGTTATCTGGTTCAAGCAGACACAAAAATCAGCACCTATTGCCCCTGTCCAAGAGGGACACAGGTGGAGCCCCCAGGGTGAATTTCCAGTCACCGATCCAATTGTCCAAATTATGCTTAAATAGGGCCAACAAGGTCTTTGTTTAACATAAATAGGAAACTTGTTCCAAAAGTGGGGCAACCTCTTTGAGACAAATCTGTCTCTCCAGCAAGTTCTATTGATATCACATACCAGGTTAAGGTCCTTTGAGCAAGTGACCTGTGTGCCATTTGACTGGTGAATCTGCAACATTTCCATTAAAGCTGGGTCAGAGATTGCTCTGTATGCAAGGCACAGGTCACCTCTGAGCAGTCTGTATGACACAGAGTAAGTGACAATGATTTCAAAACTGTCTACAGAAGACAGATCTTGAAGACCCTGAATTGTCTTTGTAAGGAAACTTTGTGGTCTCTCTAACTGCTGCAGGTATTTGGAAAGGAACATACCAAAGGGAGCACTGTACTCTATTATTGGGCTGATGAGGGAAGAGTACACGGGGGTTATAACCTCTATTTTTTCTGGAGGTAATGCCCTTACTTATGAGATGAGCAATATAAAATGTCCTTCTTACCACTGTGGAGACATGGTGATTGAAGTTAAGGTTGCCGTCAACCTGTGTGCCCAGATCTCTCATCACTGACTGTGTATTGCTGTTGATGTGGTAGTTTGCAGGAACATCACTCTTGCCGAAGGGAATGATAATGCATTTTTTTCCATTAAGTTTGAGACCATGACTTTGGCACCAGTCATTAGTGTGCGTAAGACCTTCTTGCAGGATGTTGACATTGCTAGGGTTTCAATGATCAATGATCGCTTCCAGTTTGCAGTCATCAGCAAACTTTTGTCAGCCACAGTCGTTTAGTTTTTGTCTGTACTTTGGAGAAGTAGATTCTAAACAGTAGGGGTCCCAGAACCGATCCCTGTGGAACATCACTGATTATGAGTCTGCTAAAGGAGGTGAAGTCCCCTGTTTTGACCATATAAGGTCTAGCAGTCTAGACTGGCTAGTCTGTAACCCAGCTGACAATATATAGGTTGATACCCAGCTGGGTGAGTTTGTCAATGATGCCTGAGTGGAGGATTGTGTCAAAGGCCTTGGCTAAGTCTAGGTAGGCCATATGCACAGATTTGCCCTCATCTAGGACTTTGGTGACTATCTCGAAGAAGTCAACTAAGTTTAACAGGCATGATCTCCCCTTGACAAATCCAAACTGCATGGGGTCAAGCATTTGGAGATTTCCTGTATCTTTGTTTATAAGTTCCATGATAATTCATTCCATGGCCTTGCAGATAAGGCTGGTCATGCTAATGAATCTATAGTTCCTGGGGTATGTGGATGCATCCTCTTTGTGCAAAGGGCTGATGGTAACTGTTTTCCACTCTGCTGGGATAAAGCCAGTGCTCAGGCTGTGACTGAAAAGCATGCCTGATGGTGATGCTAATTCCCATTTAAACCCATGTAGAACACAGCCCAGATGTTGTCTTTGGCCTTGGAGAGGGCATTTAAAACCTGCTGCTTGGAGATACTAGGTGGGGAACAGGTATTAGGGATGCTTTGGTGTATATGTGGTGAGGACAGGGGAATCACTGAACCTGTCAGCCAGCAGGTTTGCTATATCCACAGGTTCTATATATGTAGTACCATAAACTATGAGTTCAGTGCAAATCTGTGATTTACCTTTGAGGTTACAGGTGTAACTAAATAATGCCTTGTAGTTATTCTTAGTTAGGGAAGCTAATCTGGATTCGTAGTTAGCTTTGGAGGACTTCACTAGGAGTCTTATTTTCTTGTTTAAGTTGAGGAGGTAGTGTTTCCAGTTTTGAGACTCTTCTTTCTACTCTTAGACAACAATTTCTTTCTCCTGTTGTATAGCCTATTAATGGCAGTTGTCCATCAGATAGGTTTGTTTTTCCATGAAGATCTTGCTTTGGTTCTATCAGGTACAGCAGAGTCAATACAATTGTACAGGTGCTTATATAAAGCAGTGGTGTATAATTCAGCACTGGTGTCTGTTCCATCAGTATGGGGGAGGGGCTATGAAGCTATTTATGTCTATCACATAAGAGGTTGTAATTGGCCTTGGAGGAGTTTTTTAGTCTACCTGTTGCTAAGGGGGGGGGGGGGTTCTTGTGTTATAATTACTTCTAGCAAGACTGATTTGTAGTCAGATCGCACCAGGGATGGCCACACACTGGGGGTAGTGCAGCTGTCACCTATCCTGGTGAGCACCAGGTCCAGGATGTTTGAGCCCCTTGTGGGTCTGCAACCAGCTGGTCCAGGATATTACAGTTAACAAAGTCCAGGAACCTTTGGGCAAGGGAGTTAAAACATGTATAGTTTACCCAATCTATGGACAGGTAATTAAAGTCACCAAAAACCAGGGTGTTTGGTTGTATCTTGATTGACTCAAGTAGATTCAAGTAGGCTGAGTGGATGTCCTGATTCATGGAGGGGGTCCTATAGCTGGCAATGACCCGAAGAGGGGACTTACTTATAGTCAATTGCACCTGAAATAATTCAAGGGAATTGTGCTGTTTAACTAATCCAGAGCTGTAATTATCTTCAATGAATATTGATACACCACCTCCTTTAGTTATAATGTCTTCAGTTTGTGGTCTGAACGTCTGGAAGGAAATGTAACCTGGAATAGCTGGGGTGCTCTCCACAGCCTTAAACTAGGTCTCAGTGACTGCATAAATGTCAGCATCTTCCAGGGTGAGGACTGCTTCCAGTGAGTGCAGTTTCTAGTTTAGACTCCCAGCATTTAGCAGCATAACCCTGAGGTTGTTCTAGAGGGTATTTTTATGTTAGGAATTCTAAAAGGTTTGCTATATGAGAAATGGCTATCCTTTTTGTGATGTCACTGGATATGTATTTGGATAGTGTATGATCACAAAAACTACTTTTTAATTAAATAGTGTGAATGAAGTGATTGCAGATGGTGTTGCAGGAATGGAAGAAATACTGATGAGTCAAATTTTATGTTGTGAAAAGTATAGCTATTACTGTTGTAAATATATATATATATATATATATATATATATATACTTATATATATGTGGAATTCTGGCAGCTCAGAATATTGACAGGGCTGAATTAAAAAAAATCTGAACTGATTCAAATGGTGGACAGAAGATACTGGGGACATTACTAGAAAGGACTGAAGAGCTTCAACGAAAAAGAAAAGTAGGAAGGAAAGGGGCAAGTAAGGCCCCATGAAAGAAGACGGGCAATCATCAATGAGTAATGTTAACATCAAGGGAACACAAAGAAAAAAGATGCAGTGGTGTGGGAATTTCTGACACAGAAAGGATAACAGGCTTGAAGCAGTTTAGTTGAGGAATAAATTGGAAATTAAATGAAGTGGAAATACATGGTGGGTCACAGAAATGGCTTTGTGTTCTGCGATTACCTTTTTGAAAAGCAAGGTGGAGAACCTGATGTTAAGAATTATGGGTAATAGAAGGCAGGGCTGTTGTTTTAAAATGTGGAGGAAGGGGAACTATTTTATTCACATGCTTACACTTAAATATATATATATATATATATACACACACACACACACACACACACACACACACACACACACACACACACACACACACACAAACACACAAACACGCGCGCGTGCGCGTGTGTGTGTGTGTGTGTGTTTGCTTCTGTCTTGTCATTTACTTTTCTATTAAAACTTCTAAAATATGTAAGATGAATTTTTGCATCAAGCAATAACACTTTGGGGATTAATAAAATTGATGAAAGTGTTATATATTCGGAATATAAAGCTAGTGAATGATGACTCCTTGACTATAACTGAGATGATTCAGATTTAAGTAGTGACTCAGAGTCTGGAGAAGCTAATCATGGAGGGTGATAGTGACCTCCTGATATCACTTGCCTTTGCCTATCCTGGGAGGAGGGAGGGCACACTCCATGGTGCTGGTCATATTGATGGTTGCTGGGCAGTCATACATTAAGTGCATTGGACTGGAATCATGTGCTATTACTGCTAAGCAGCACATTGCAGCTTGTAGAAGCATATGCGTGTCACTGATCACTATGGTAGCCATACATTTTTTTTGCGGCTCATACATCAGGGTACTGAGGGTAAAAAAGAATAATACACTTAGAGTTAAATAAAATAGCAGCTGCAGAAAAAAATGAGCTCCACTAAAAAGAATACAAAACTTTTATTAAAAATAAATTAAAACCACGTATTTTGTGAGTGCTTTCATTTAACAAGATTGTCAAACCATCAAACATTTTATTAAACTTAACAAGACACTGAAGTACCAACAGCCTAACTATGATTGGTTCACCCTCCTGTTCCAATTAAGTACTTAAAGCTTTGTCTACGTTTCTTGAAAATTCAGACCATGAAGCACTACAATTTCTTTCTTTTTAATGCCTTAAGTTTTAATAAGGGGGTTATTGAGCTACACTCATTTAGTCCTGGCCAGCTGTTAGCCTTCAACTTAATCTGCCATGCCAACTCTTTTTTCTGTAGTAATAACATCCAAGGAGACCTGTCATCAGTTGCCACAGTGTCAGTGATCCTATACTTAAAACTATGTCCCGGATTTTCATGGACGTGTTTGGCAAGAGAATTGCATAGATTTAATATTTTCATGGCACATTCATGTTCATAAATTCTCTGCAGTCATTTTATTTCCATTTTACCAATGTAAAACCCAGAACAGAAATCACACTGCGCAAGATACAGAACAGCTTTTGTATTACAATTATATTTTCCCTTTACTTTATATGATGTATTTCTTATTGTAAAGGAGTTACCTTACAGTTAACTTGCCTTCTTCCTGGTCAACTTTAGTAATTTAAGTCTCCTAGTCTTTGTTTCTATGCACTTAGTTAAGTGTAAATTGGATGAATTTAACCTCATCAATTTCTATTGCCCTTTTGGAACTCTTCAGTTGTATTTTATATAGGAAATTGTTTCTGGTGTGGTTTCTGTTGGTGAACCAGTAGTGATTCATAGCATTTGGGTTTTTCTTTTTTCTCTGGTTGTGTAACTATAGAGTTAGTAAATATAAGTAATGAAGATGTCTCATGAAACATAAGTGAGGCTTTGGTCTCACCCTCCCCCCAGCACACACACACACACACACACACACACACACACACACACACACACACACACACACACACACACACACACAAACACACCACTCACCAGGAGCAGCCCTAGAAGTGAGCAACGTAGATACTTTTAACTGGGAAGAAATGTGTTTGTCAAAGAAAGCAGTAGATTTTTGAATGTCACTGTGGTAAAAAGAGCATAGATTTAAAAAAAGAAGATAATGCTTAGTGAAAATGGCTGGCTAGCTGACAAGATATTCATGAAAAAATGGGTATCAAGAAAAGATACCTATAAGCCTGCAATTATTGTCTGTCTGTCTATCTCTTCCATCTGTCTATCACAATGGGGAAGATAAAGAATTTAGAACTCAGGTTTCAGATAGTTTGCAAGGTGAAGAAAGTTATGAAGAATTCAGAAAATTATGTTAAGATAGTTTGGAAGAAGACAAAAATGGTAAATGTACATCTACAACAAGATGCTTATGTTCGAGAACTGAAAACAGAAATTACAATTAAAAGTCTATAATATGTAGTGAGAAACTGGCTTTGAGAGCGATGAAGATGAATGTAAGAAAATTACAGGGGTGGATTAATATTGATGGTAGCTAGGTATGTGTTAAGGAAAATGTTCAAAAAGACCCTTTCTAAAATTCAGGCTACATGGTAGGGGTCTGGTTAAGATCGAAAAATGAACTGGGGAACATCTGAGGAAAGTAACAAGTTGAATGATATTAAGAAAAAGGTTGGAATGACAGAAAAAATAGCCATTAAAATCTCAAACGTCTAGAGAAAACCTTAGCTTATGTGTCTCTGTTGCTGATGTTTGGATCTTAAGAACATTGTTATCAGATATTTAAGAAAGATTTTAAATCTGATAATGCAATGGATGTGATTGTGAAAATGATGAGATGAGATGAGATGAGATTGGCAGCTCCTATGTTGCATTATACAGTATTATTATTAAACTTTAAACTCCAATTTATAAAGAAGAATAAGAAAATGTAGATAGAACTGAAACAGGAAGGAAGTGTTTTGTGTTTGTAAACTGATAAGAAAAATGGCATACAGAGACTTAGGCTCATAGGCTCATAGGTAGGTAGTAGGCTATCTGCCCGAGGGCATTTATAAGCCTAGCCAGAGTGTGTCGGCTTTCGCCACCCCATTGATTAATTAACTGATCCTCTGTCAAGCAGAGCCAGTGAAGTGATCCCAGGGGTGTATTTTCTGTTACCCATCCACTCGTCAAGGTTTCTCTTGAAGAGTGTTAGTGAGGGGCTCTGCCTGATGTAATTTGGAATTTTGTTCCAAAGCATGGGGAGTCTCTGTGACAGGAATCTATCCCTCCAGCATGTTCTATTTATTGTTGTGGTGAGGTTTAGCTCACTAGAGCACGTGGCTCGCAGTGACTTGGATTTCTTTAGGTGGAGCATGTCCATCAATTCTGAATTGGACATGGCTTTGTAAGTCAGGCAGAGATCACCTCTGAGTAAGCGATATGCCACTGAGTACAGCCAGAGTTTTTTCAGTCGGGATGCATAGGACATATGTTTGAGACCAGTAATCCTCTTGGTGAGGTACTTTTGTGGTCTTTCCAGCTGTTGGAAGTGTCTTGTGAGGTACATCCCAAATGGGGCATTGTACTCTATGATGGGTCTAATGAGTGATGAGTAGAGGGGCACTATAACCTCTTTATTTCTAGGTGCAATCCCTTTAGTAATTAGATGGGCCACATAGAAGGATTTCCTAACTACTTTGGCAATATGATTGTCAAAGGAGAGATTACTATCTACCTGGGTCCCCAGATCTCTTATTACCTCTTCTGTATTAAGGGGGATGCCACCTATGTGGTAATTTGTGGGTGTTTTGTTTTTCCCAAACGGGATGACTATGGATTGTTTGGCATTTAGCTTGAGGTCATGACTTTGACACCATGTGTCCATCTCAGTAAGGCCCTTTTGGAGGATGTCCGTGTCAGCCGGAGAGTCAGTTATGGCTCCCAGTTTGCAGTCATTTGTGAACTTGGTTAGCCATAGTCCTCCTGTGTTTGCCTGTACTTCTGAGAAGTATATGCCAAACAGTAGGGATCCCAGGACCGAGCCTTGTGGGACACCACTTATGACTGGTTTAGAGTCAGACCTGGAGCCCGCTATTCTTACCGTGTGAGTTCAGTCTGTAAGCCAGTTGGCAACCCATCTTGTGACGTAGGGGTTTATGTTCAGGCAGGTGAGTTTTTCTGTAATACCTGAGTGGGGAATGGTGTCGAAAGCCTTGGCGAGGTCAAGGTAGGCTGTGTGAATCACCTTTCCCTCGTCTATGGCCTTGGTGACTGTCTTGAAGAAGTCAGCCAGGTTTAGTAGGCATGATCTTCCCATAACAAAGCCGAACTGGGTCAGGTCAAGTGTTTGGAGGTTCCCAATGTCTTTGTTAATGAGTTCCATGATGATGATGTGCTCCATAGCCTTGCAGACCAGGCTAGTCAGGTTTATGGAGCGATAGTTACCAGGGTCAGTTGTGGCCACTCTTTTGTGGAGAGGAATAACCGTTGCTGTGCACCATTCTATGGGCACGTAGCCTGTGGAGAGGTTGAGGTTGAACAGCGTGTTTAGGTGGGGGGTTAGTTCATTCTGTAGTTCGTGCAAGACACAGCCTGGGACACCATCTGGTCCCATTGATGCTGTGTTTTTGGCTTTTGAAAGGGCTGTTTTCACCTGTGCAACTGTGATTTTTGGGAGACTACACTTTTCCGGTATTGGTGTGGGCCCTTTTGGAGGTGAGAAGGTGGTGAAGTTTGCACTGAATCTATCTGCCAGGATGTTGGCAATATCAGTAGGTTCAGTATATTTTGTGCTATTTTGCACTAGTTCCGTGCATATCTGCGAGTTGCCACTTAGATTCTTAACATAGCTAAAGAAGGCTTTGTGGTTATCTTTTGAATTCTTGGCTATTTTTCTTTCGAAGTTAGCCTTGGATGATTTCATGAGGGACCTCAGTTTCTTACTGATACTGATCAGAGATGTCTTTCCTTCTTGGGATTTGCTTTTTTTCTGAACTAGTTTCCTCCTTCTATTGTATAGCCTGTTTATTGCAGGGGTCCACTAAACTGGTTTCCTTCTCATAGAGGAGTGAGTCTTGGTTTTGCTAGGGATGGCATGATCCATGCATCCTTGTAAGTGCTCATAGAGTGCATTTGTAAAGGTTTCTGCATCTTGGGCAGTGTTATCCTTTAGCATGGGGGCTGTGAAACTTACCACTTCTGTCTTAAGTAAGGTGAAGTTTGCTTTAGAAAAGTTTTTGTGGTTATTGTGGTTTCCTTAGTTGGGGGGGAGGGGGTGGGGTGTGGACATCCAGAGTGATTAGTTTATGGTCTGATCTATCCAGTGACGGGTTGACCTCCAGTGTGGAACACCTGTCGCCCATGTTGGTGATGACCAGGTCCAGTATGTTTTCACCTCTGGTAGGGGAGCTTACCACCTGATCTAGGGCATTTGAGTTGATGAATTCCAGGAAGCGCTGGGCCTGGGAATTTGTACTCGAGTAGTTTTCCCAGTGAATGGTAGGGTAATTGAAATCGCCCAATATCAGAGTGTTTGGTAGGACCTTCATGTTTTCCAGTGTCTCCAGAAAGGCGGAGTGGTGGTCCTAGGTCATGGAGGGTGATCTGTAGCAGGCCAGAATTTGCATTGCAGATTTGCCCGATGTTAGTTGCACATGGATGATCTCAGAGGTATCATGCAACGCCACTAACCTGGAGGTGTAGGTATCCTTGATGAATATGGATACACCCCCTCCTTTTGTGTTTCGTTCCGTGTTCTGTGGCCGAAATGTGTGGTATGAGTTGTAGCCCGGTAGTGCTGGGGTGCTCTCTGGATCCTTGAACCAGGTTTCAGTTACTGCACAGATGTCGACGTTCTCCATACTGAGGAGTGCTTCGAGGGTGTGCATTTTGAGATTTAAACTCCTGGCGTTGAGTAGCATGACCGTCAGTTTTTTGTTAATTGTGCTGTTTACGGAGGTGGGTTTGACTTTTGAGCCTTGTCTAAAAAAGGCACTATGGGGGCAGCAAGAGCCTTGGCCACTATTCGAAAGCCTAGGGGTGACAGGTGCAAGCCGTCTCTTGCGAAGTAAAGCGGCTTGTCGAGCATATCGTCCCAGGCTGACAGGCACTGGATCCCCCATGAATGACACCAGAAGCTTAGCCAATTGTTGAAATTGATCATTTTTTCTTGATACTGAGGTATCATTCTTGGTGAGGGCAGGATGCTACTCAGGGTCAGGGTCATACCAGCCTGGGCTACATGATCAGAGAGCTCTGCCATGTCTCTTTTCATGTAGTCCAGGGAGGTACATCTCAGGTCATTCACACCAACATGAACAATGACAGAGTCATATTTGTACTTGTTCTGGAGTGACCTGAGTGCTTGTGTTATGTGGTGGATGCTGGCTCCTGACAGGCAGCTAACAGTAACCTTCTGCTTGTCCAGCCTAGTGAGTGGGACATCAGTGGGCCTGACTATAGAGTCACCTATTACTAGTGTGTTAGGTATGTTATTTCGCCTTAAGGGTGTGATTGTGCGGCACAGTGATTTTGTGTTTTATGTTTTGTCTGGTTTGTGACGGGAAGTGCAGGTTGCTTGGGTGTCTGCTTTGGAGGTCTCTGATGCTTTTGCAGGTTTTTATTTATAGCCTCCGAGTATGATTTTGTGTATTTATGTGTATTTTTTGCCAGTGCCGTTTTAGTGGGTCTGTGTGTGGCTGGAGTTGTGTTGCAAGTGTTAACCTTCTCCTCTTGACTGTCTGTTCCAGTCTTGGGTGGAGACAGCTTAGCTTCCAGTTTGGCTGTATAACTGCATTTCTCACATATGTTAGTGTTTTGTGGTAGGAGGAGAGGGCTGTCTATGTACATGAGGCAGTTGTAACATTGCCTCAGGATACCCAGATTCACCAGCTGGACTGGAGAGTGCACCTGAAGTTGCCCTTTGGTCATGCCTGAATAGTAGGGTGAGCTGCTTAGTTGCTTGATTGGTGAGGGGTGAATAAAGAGCCTTGCACTGCTGGGCAATCAGTGTCAGGGTATATTAGTGCTTGCTATTAGGTCTGAGCAAGTGCTGGGCTGTAAGATGCTTTTTGAGTGCTTAGGTTGAGAGTTAGACTAGTTTCAAGGGAAAAACTGAAGAGGAGACATAGTGGAACCGCAAATAATTTAACCGTAGTTAACCAGCACTGCCCGGTGCGCAAAACTGTGCAAACGCGTTTTTATAGTAGGGAAATGAAAGAGATAGAAATTCACCCTGGACAGGAAATGGTATCAGGACTAAAAGCTGATTATGGGGAGGCTGAGGGCTTGTACAGTATATCTAAGTGAATAAGAGAGGCATACAAATAATTACAAGATCGCCTACCAAAGCTGACATTGTATCTGTTATGTTATTGTATCTGATATTATTTTGCTGCTTGTGTATCTCTGTTACCTTTGAACTACAACAAAAAGAAAAAAAAATCTTGCTTTTTTCCTACTTTCTGAAAGTTAAGAAAGTTCAGTTACAGATTTGCTGTTCTGAACTGTTTGGATGTTTCTAGAAGGCCAGTGCTTGCTTGGGCTAAAGGGAAGTCTCTGTGTTCACCAGTGGGAGTGGTTAACACTGAACAGCCTGCCTGTCCCTGGAGGAGTGGTTACTACCTAGAAGCTGTAGTTTTATTGGCCATTTTGGGTCAATTCTAAACTCCTTGAGCTCTCTCTCTTAAAACCCGGCTGCCTCGTGGTTTTGGCATCTTTTCAGGCTTGCTAGTTGTTGCTGAAGCACCTACCAAGGGGAGAAAATGCTGAGAGAAGAAAAGGAGCCAATTTTGTGATTTTAAGTATTTTCTTCTGATTTTTTGTTATGTTTTACTGCTTTGCCGCCTACTTTTTGGCATTTTCCGGCTTGCTAAAGTTTATATCTGTAACAGTAACAGTACTTGGAACACATCTAGAGCCTGTTTACTGCATTTCCTGTGTTGCACTTAATTTAAAATAGTTTTTTTTCCTCTAAAAACTGCATTTTACCTGATTTTGGCCTAGCACTCAAGTGTGGGGTCATTTATTGCACTGTTGTGATTATTTTGCTGCTTGTGTATCTATGTTACCTTTAAACTACAACAAAAAGAAAAAAAAAAAAATCTTGCTTTTTTCCCCACTTTCTGAAAGTTAAGAAAGTTCAGTTACAGATTTGCTATTCTGAACTGTTTGGAAGTTTCTAGAAGGCCAGTGCTTGCTTGGGCTAAAGGGAAGTCTCTGTGTTCACCAGTGGGAGTGGTTAACACTGAACAGCCTGCCTGTCCCTGGAAGAGTGGTTACTACCTAGAAGCTGTAGTTTTATTGGCCATTTTTGGGTCAATTCTAAACTCCTTGATCTCTCTCTCTTAAAACCCTATAACCCTCTTTTTGCACGGTTTTGCGCACTGAGCAGCGTTGGGCAGCACCGCCTAAACAGGTTTAAGCTATTCCAGGCTCCACAAAGTCTGCTCTTCACTTTTTCCCTTAGAACTGTTCAAACTCTCAAAGTAATCACTCTACTCTCTTTCTAAAGCCCTGCACTTGCTCAGCTCTTATAAGGAAACACTAACTAAAGCACTACACCCTCCTTGACTTCTCATAAGTATTAGGCTCCCAATTGGTCCTTCCTGATCAAGTGAAAAAGCAGTTCCCTTCCCTAATCTGATCAGTAAAAAAACAGTTTCCTATACTAATCTGGTATGTACAAGGGTCAGTTTCAAGGTTACTGTCCAGTCCAGCTGGTGAATCTGGGAATTTTGAGGCAATGTTACAATTGCCTTATGTACACAGACAACCCTCTCCTCCTTCCAACAAACTCTAATACATGTGAGAGATGCAATTACACAGCCAAACTGGAGGCAGAGCTCTCTCAACAAAAGACTGGCACAGTCAGTCAGGAGGAAAAGGTAACCACCCACACCACAAATCCAGTCTCACACAGACCTATTGCATCTGCATACCCAACACATAAACACACAAAAACATACTCGGAGGCTCTAAATAAAAATCTGGCTAAACAGCAAAGACCTCCTAAGCAGATATCCAAGCAACAGCCACCCCTCAACAATACCCACAAATCACATATCTCACAAAATCAGTGTGCCTCACACAGCCCTTAAGGACAAACAACACACCAAATACACTTGTTATAGGGGACTCTATTGTCCGGCACACTGACGTCCCGCTCACCAGACTGAAAAAGGCGAAGGTCACTGTAAGCTGCCTGTCGGGTGCCAGGATCCACCACATAATGCAAGCACTCAGGTCACTCCAAAGCAAGTACAAGTATGACTCCGTCATTGTCCATGCTGGTGTGAATGACTTGAGATGTACCTCCCTGGACTACATGAAAAGAGACATAGAGGAGCTCTCTGACCATGTAGCCCAGGCTGGTATGACCCTGACCTTGAGTAGCATCTTGCCCTCACCAAGAATGATGTCACAGTATAAAGACAAAATGATCAGTTTCAACAATTGGCTAAAGTATTGGTGTCATTCAAAAGGGATCCAGTGTCTGTCAGCCTGGGATGACATGCTCGACAAGCCACGTTGCTTCGCTAGGGACGGCTTGCACGTGTCACCCTTAGGCTTTCGTATACTTGCCAAGGCTTTTGCCACCCCCATAGTGCCTTTTTTAGGCAAGGCTCAAAGGACAAACCCACCTCCATAGACAACCCAAGGATAAAAAAACTAAAGGTAATGCTACTCAATGCCAGAAGTCGAAACCTCAAGATGCACACACTCAAGGCTCTCCTCAGTATGGAGAAAATCGATGTCTGTGCAGTAACAGAAACCTGGTTCAAGGCTCCTGAGAGCACCCCAGCACTACCAGGTTATAACTCATACCATGCGTTTCGGCCCCAAAACTCGGACCGAAGCACAAAAGGAGGGGGAGTATCTATATTCATCAAAGATACCTACACCTCCAGGTTAGTGGCACTGCACAAAGCATCGGAAACCATCCATGTGCAACTAACACCGGGCAAAACTGCCTTTCAGTTTGTAGCCTGCCACAGAACATCCTCCCTATTACAGGAACCCCACTTGGCATTCCTGAGAACACTGGAGAATATGAAGGTCTCTCCAAACACTATGTTATTGGGTGACTTTAACTACCCAAACATTGACTGGGAAAACTACTCAAGCCCAACACCCTCGCCCAATGGTTCCTTGAATTTATAAACTCTAACGCAATGGAACAACTGGTCACCACTCCCACAAGAGGGAACAACATATTGGACCTGGTCATCACCAACATGGGGACTCTATGTTCCACACCAGAGGTAAACCCCTCATTGGTAAGATCAGACCATAAACAAATTTCCCTGGACATCCATATCCCGTCCCCACCCCCAGCCAAGGAAATCACTGTAAAGAATTTCTCAAAAGCCAACTTTGCACTTCTCAAGACTGAGGGGGAATCCTTCAAAGCCCCTGGGCCAGAGAATTATACAGCCCAATCTGCAGAATCCTTTACAAATGCATTCTATGAGCACCTGCAGGAATGCATGGATCTTGCTATCCCAAATAAAACCAAGACTCACTCCTCCAAAAACAGGAGACCAGTCTGGTGGACCCCGTCCATAAATAAGCTATAGAACAGAAGGAGGAAGCTACTACATGACAGAGTAAAATCCCAAAAAGGGAAGGCATCTCTGATCAGTATAAGCAAGAAACTTCGATCCCTCATAAAATTATCAAAGGCCAGTTTCGAAAGAAAAATTGCCCTAGACACTAAAGATAATCACAAAGTCTTCTTTAGTTATGTCAGGAACATGGGCGGAAACTCCCAGATATGCTCTGAATTGTTGCATAATGGTACAAAATATACCAAACCTACAGACATAGCCAACATCATGGCAGACCGATTCAGCGCAAACTTCTCCCCCCTTCCCCCCCAAAGGAGCAAATGCCTATCCCAACTGAATGTAACCTCCCTGACATCACAGATGCATAGGTGAAAGCTGCCCTCTCCAAAGCAAAAAACACAGCATCTATGGGACCGGACGGTGTCCCAGGCTGTGTCTTACATGAGCTCCAAGAAGAACTGAACCCTCACATTAAGTCACTGTTCAAACTTAGCCTTACTACAGGATATGTACCCAAAGAATGGCATACAGCTACAGTGGTCCCACTCCACAAAGGTGGTGCCACAACGGACCCTGGAAACTATCACCCCATAAGCCTGACTAGTCTGATCTGTAAAGCTATGGAGCGTATTATCATGGAACTCATAAACAAAGACATTGGGAGCCTCCAGACACTGGACCCTACCCAATTCAGCTTTGTTAAGGGCAGATCTTGCCTCTTAAACCTAGTTGATTTCTTTGAAACAGTTACCAAAGCCATAGATGAGGGCAAGGTAGTCCACACAGCCTACCTGCACCTCGCAAAAGCCTTCGACACAATACCCACTCGGGCATCATAAATAAGCTTACCAGCTTAAATATCAACCCCTATATCACAAGATGGGTTGCAAACTGGCTCAGAGATAGAACCCACATGGTCAGAATCGCAGGTGCCATGTCTGAATCCAAACCAGTTACAAGTGGCATCCCACAGGGCTCAGTTCTGGGACCTCTCTTATTCGGTATATACTTCTCTGGTGTTCAGGCTAACACAGGGGGATTATGGCTGACAAAGTTCGCAGATGACTGCAAACTGGGGGCCATAATTGAATCTCCAGCTGACACAAGCATCCTCCAAAAGGGTCTCACAGAGACGGATGCTTGGTGCCAGAGCCACGGCCTCAAGCTAAATGCTAAAAAGTGCATAGTCATCCCCTTTGGGAAAAACAAGGTGCCCACAAATTACCACATAGGTAGTAATCCAATAAGTACGAAAGAAGTAATTAGAGATTTGGGGACCAATGTAGACAGTAATCTCTCCTTTGATAATCACGTTGCCAAAGTGGTTAGAAAGACCTTCTATATAGCCCACCTTATCACGAAAGGGTTCGCATCTAGATCAAGAGAGGTCATTGTGCCCCTCTACTCGTCACTCATCAGGCCCATAATTGAATACAATGCCCCTTTTGGGATGTACCTTACCCAACACCTGCAGCAACTGGAGAGACCCCAAAAGTACCTCACCAAGAGGATCATGGGCTACAAACAGATGTCCTATGCAGCTCGACTAAAGAAACTCCAGCTCTACTGAGTTGCTTACCGCCTACTCAGAGGCGATCTATGCCTGACGTACAAAGCCATGTCAAACCCAGAATTAATGGACATGCTCCACCTCAAAAAATCCAAGTCCCTTAGAGCTACACGCTCCAGGGACCTAAACCTCAGCACAAAAATAAATAGGACATGTTGGAGGAACAGATTAATTTCCCAGAGGCTCCCCTCACTCTGGAATAGAATCCCAATTCATGTTAGACATAGCCCCTCGCTGACCCTCTTCAAGCGAAATCTGGATGCGTGGATGGGAAATCGCAAATTCACCCCTGGGATCTCTTCTGTGTCCCTGCTAGACAGAGGCACAGTTAACTAATCTTAAAAGGCTACCTTCTGTGACCTACTTTACAGAGGCACAGTAGGCTAATCTAATAGGGAGACGGAAGCCAAATACACTCTGGCTAGGCTTATAAATGCCCTAGGGCAGATAGCCACGTATCTACCTATGAACCTATATTGGTAAAAATGAAAGTTTTGTCTATCCCAACGGTAGTTTTTAAACTGCAATATATTCTATGACAAAAGTGATTGCAGTCAGACAAGAATATTTATGCTGTCTCACACAAAGAATATTAAATGGTTATTATTCAGAACTAAAAAACAATATGGTTATTGTAGAACAGTGCATGTGTTGTAACTTTAAGAAGCATTTCAAAGTGAGAGCACATGCATATAAATAGAGAGCACATGCAGGCAGCAGTGCCATTTTGAGAGAACAGCTATAGTATTAACATGTATGAGTGCAGTAGTCAGTCTGTTTGTAAGTTAATTTAAGTTTAAGTTACTAAGCCTCAATCCTGGTGTGTTTGTATATAATAAAGCTGCTTAAACCAAACCCACAACTGTTCGTCTGTTTTATCCTGACCGGTCGAGCGACCTGGCTTCAGAACCGGGATGAAGAATGCAACTTCTTCAAGCCATGAGGTTCAGATTTAACGGTAAAGGTAGATTGAGCAGGGTGGGTGATACAGTGCTAAAATGATTTTAAAAAGGCCAGAAATGAATTTCAGTTAATCAAAACTCACATAAATTATTTATTTTGTAAAGAAAATGATATGAAGCATTCACAAAGCACAAAAGACATTATTAATCAAACAAGTAGCACAAAACAAATTATTAATCAAATGAAAGGCACAAAATGTATTATTAATTAAGCAAAATATTCAAAACCATGATATCTGATAGAATTATCAGAAATACTTATGAATATGTTCAGAATTACTTCTGATTTGCATAACAAGCATGTTAAAGTTAAAACAAGCACAAGAAAAGTATGACGAGCATGATAAGAAGTCAAATGAGCATAACAAGTACAATAAAAGGGCAAAATAAGCATAAAAAAGGGAGACAACTGCATGTTTTTAGTAAACGGACATGTTTTGATATGAGCTATTATTTTGCATTGACTAAACCTATTCAAAGTATAACTAGAGTTGTTCAAAGTAACAACCATGTTTTGGCATGAGCTACTATTTCACATTGACTAAAGCTATTCAAAATATAACTAAAGTTGTTCGAAGTATCTCAGAGTGTGCAAAGTGTTTGCAGTGTGTGCTTCATTACAGTACAATTATTTCAAAGAGTTTACTATGCGCAAAGTACAGTTATTTCGCAAAGTGCAGTCAGAATACAGTTATTTTGAAAAGTTTCTTGAGCTGAGTACATTTTATTCACAGAGTGCAGTTATTTCAAAGTGTTTCTTACACTGTACAGAATTATTTCACAATGTACAGCCATTTTGAGAAGGTTCTTGTGCTGTGTATAGTTTATTTGCAAAATGCAGTCATTTTGAAGTGTTTCTTACACCGATAAAGGGTGGTTTCACAAAGTACAGTGATTTCAAGTGTTCTTGTGCTCCGGAAACTTATTTTACAAAGTGCGGTTATTTCAAAGAGTCTGTTGTGCTATTGGGCATAATTACAATTTCTGGCATAAATTTCTAGCATATATGTGTGTATGTTTGTTCATAATTCCAAGGGTCTTTATTACTGTATGTTGATATGGCAGATGCATTTCACAGACCCAGTCCACTTGTGTTTGATCATAATATTGCAGAGAATTGGTGAGTATTTGAGCAGGAATATGATATTTTCATACAAGCATTTTTTTCTGATAAGGATGCACATACAAGGGCATTTATTCTGCTTAACTTAGTGGCATCAGAAGCCATTGAAAGAGAGCATTCATTTGTGTATACATGAGCAGTATATGCAGGAGAAGGGGAAAGATGCCATATTGTTGTACGTGCTGAATCAAGGGAGGATCCTGAGTGCCTGAAACATAAATTTATAGAAATGTGTAACCCACAGACAAATATTACATTGGAGAGGCACCTATTTTGTGCAAGAGATAAAAAGCCAGGAGAAACTTTTGCAGCTTATATTACTGACTTCAGAAACAAGGCTAAAATGTACAGGTTTGGTGATTTGAAAGATGAGTTGATACAATATAGGCTTGTATGTGGTGTTAATAATGCTGCTGTGAGAAAAATTTTGCTTCAAGACAGTGATTTAATGTTAAGCAAAGTTATAGAGATTTGTCAAATACATGAGCTTACAGAAAGGCACACAAATATGCTCACGAGTGACAACAGCATGGTTTCAACAGCCTCAAAGCAAACATAGACAGCATGCAACACGTGGCTAGCAGAAACAGGCCTAAGCACTTGGTAACTGCAGCCCCTCCAGGATTTCCAGGGAGAACCTGTACGCTTCCAGCAAGTTCTAAGACTAGCTCAGTAAAACTGACATGCTCAGTGCAGCATAAGGGTGAGTCAGCAAAACCCAAATCAAGCCTTATTGTTAACTGTCATAACTGTGGTGCCAAATATGAGTCTAAAAGAGAAAAGTGCTTAGCATTTGGTCTGCAATGCCACAAGTGTAAAAATGGAACCACTTTCAAAAATTTTGTAAATCAAGCAAGCCTCGTTCATTTATTAAGAAAGGTCACTCAAAAAAGAAAGCTGATCATACAGAAAGCTGAAAATCTACTTTCTATGTATATGGTGTATCAGTGGTTGGTGTAAAGGTTAATGCAGTAGATTTGTTGTCCAAGAACGAAGGTTTTTGCACTGTCCTAATCAATGGTAAACCCACAACCCCCAAGTGCAATGTTATGTCAGCAGAAACATTTGCTAGAGTAAGAGCTGGTGAACAACTTAATTTGGCCAGTTGTGCAAAGCTTGTTGCTTATGGAGGTGAAGAGATTCAAACCAAAGGCTCAGTAGTGTTTTAATGCTATTCAGCTGGGAACAGTTACAGCTTGCAATTTTATGTAGTCAAAAGACCTGTGCAGTCATTATTACTTATTATAAAAGCTGCTTGAACTGAACCCACAACTGTTCATCTGTTTTATCCTGACAGGACAATAAATATAATAATAATAATAATAATAATAATAATAATAATAATAATAATAATAAATCAGAACTTGTCTTCATCCACACTCACATACTTAACTCCACCTCCATTAGTACAACCTAACTACTTTCCTCCTCTACCATTTGTTCTTTCACTTGGAACTGCCCACATACTGCTATTAACTTTCCCCCTCCTTGAAATCTCATTACTTTCTTATAAGACAATACCTGACTCTCTTACTTTTCATCTACTTAACACCTCACTAACATGACTCACAAAAACTACACATTCTTCTACTTGCCTCTCCTACTATTCTTTTACATTATAACCTCCTTTGAAATCCAACTAACTCCTACCTCACTCAAAGCTACATACCTGTTAATATCACTCCTCACCCACTTCACTGCTTCATAAACTCCTCAACCATTTCTCTTTCAAATTCTTTACTTCCCAAAATTAAACTTCATTCTACCCCCACTTACTACCCAAGAAGTAAAATCAAATACCCTAGCTATTACCCCACACTCTTATATAGCCGCATGCTTTCAAAAACTCTACTGCTATCAGGAGATATCCATCCAGACCCAGGCCCAACCCCTTCCTCACCCAGCAACCACTCTACTTACCCACACTCAGGACAACCTACCCCTCCAAAAACAATTTATCTTTTTATTCAATGAATACTAGAAGTATACTAAAAAAGTTAGTGAACTCCATGCCTGGCTAGCTTATCACTCCCCTGACATTATCACTCTCACAGAAACCTGGCTAAAGCCTCATATTTCTGATAAAGACATTCACCTTCCTGGATATAACATACTACGACTTGACCACCAAAAGAAAAAAGGTGGTGGAGTTGCCATTGCCTACTCCAATCACCTTACTCTTACACTCCTCGACAAACAAATCCCACCCTTCCTTCCTGCTGAAATCCTGATTGTCAACCTTAAACTAAACAGTTATATTACAGTCACCATAGCAGCTATTTATATTCATCTAGGGGACAGCATCCCCATACTTGAAAGCTTTCTCTCTTACCTCTCTCAGCACATACATAATGAAATCATCCTCTTCGGTGACATTAATATAAATTGGTTATCTCTATGCTCACCAAACTCTAGCCTATCTATTAACCTGCATGGCTTTACTGAACTAAACTCCACACCTACCCATGCCAACAAACCTCACAATTCTGGTTCCCTTATTGATGGGATATTAGTCTCTGACTCACTGAAATATCATAACCATATAACTCTACCAGATTCCCTAAGTGATCACTCCCCTGAAAAGTTCTCCAATTTACTTCTCATTCCCCCAGCCCTCAAAGAAACATTACATGTCGCAAGCTATCCAACTTCCAACCAGAAACTTTCAGTACCCTCCTCTCCAAAATGAACTGGGCTTTTCTGACCCAGATGCCTCTAGATGATGCAGTACAATCATTTAACTCTACTTTCCTAGATATTCTTAACTCACTAGCACCCATCCGCACTGTACATATAAAATCCAAAATATCCCCTTGGTTAACTAAAGCCACTCGCAACTTGATGAAATCTAGGGACAGAATGTGGAAAATATGGGTAAAATCCAAACTGCCCATCCACCTACAAAAATCCAAAGAACTTAGAAACCAGGCAAAAAACACATCAATAAAAACAAAAATGAATTATATCATAACCCACCAACTGCTCAAAAATTAAATCTTTCTAAGTTTTGGCATGCAGTCAATCAAATTCCCCACCTTGGCAACCCCTCCTGTCCAAACCCCTGCCCTACAAAAACACCTAAAAAAAACGCAGTTATCTTCAACTCCCACTTTATTGAAATCTATCAAGAATGTGTTACCTTCTAACTCCCCAACTACCAACACTATAATCTCTCCTAACCCTTCTCTCTTCCCCAAACTCCAGTACTACTTTTTCCCTCAAGCCTGTACCCACCAGCTACATTAAATCTCTACTCAGCAAACTAAAACCCTATTCTCCATCAGCTGACAACATTCCTGCCTACTTCCTTCAAGTAGTAACAAACTCTCTGATTCTTCCTGTATCTATTCTCATAAACCGTTCCATCTCTGAATCTAAAGCTCACTCTATCTGGAAGGACTTCTACACTTTACCTATACATAAAGGAGGTAACTCCTCAGAAATCTCCAACTTCAGACCTATAGCTATCCTCTCATCTCTCTCAAAAATCCTATAAAAATGCATTCACAAGCAAGTCATGCAACACTTATTACAAGAAAATCTACTTACCCCCACACAACATGGCTTTCGCCTAAAACACAGTACTGCTATTGCCCTCCTATCCTTCAACATTATCTCTGAAGCACAAGACAACAACAAACTGGTATCCTGCTTATTCCTTGATCTTTCAAAAGCTTTTGACACAGTCTCCCACTTTCTCCTTCTAAGCAAATTGACTGACCTCAATTTCTCTATCACTACTATTGAATGGTTTTCTAGCTATCTCTCTGATCAACAACAATCTGTAAAATGGCTCTTTGCTCCCCCCCCCCCACCAGCCTGTAAAAACTGGTGTTCCCCAAGGTTCTATTCTTGGTCCATTACTTTTCAATATATTCACTAACCTACTCCATACATCTTGCCCTCAGTCATCACTTGTCCAATATGAGAATGACTCTACAGTTATCTCTATTGCTGACACCTCCACTGAACTTATCTCACTTACTCAGTCTTCCTTTAACTCAGTGGAAATCTGGCTCTCCAATAATCAGCTTATACTGAATTCTAATAAAACCAAACTCTTACTTTTCCTTCCCAAAAATCTTAACAACCTTGAATCCACTTTCTCCATACTCTCTCTCGCAACAATACAACCATCACTATCGAATCTTCCAATAAACTTCTAGGTGTCATAATCCATGACCAATTAAAATTTTGTAAGTATAAAGGGTTAAAAGTATGTGATCAAGAAGGAATTGAGTATGTTACAGCTTGCATGTAGTGGAAAAGTACTGAGTACAAAGTCCGTTGAAAAGTGGTAAACATGTACTTATATGGAAGTGTATCAGATTTTCTCTTTCTGCCTAGAAATAAGTGCCTTCTGTATGTCTGAATGCAATGGGGAACTACCTAATTGGTAGATGGTGCTCTCCTTGTTATTATTGGTCTAAACATTTAGTGTGATGTCAGCAGTATTGAATGCATATAAGCTACTGAATTCCTTTGTTCTGGGAGACTCCCTTTTTGATTCCTGAGTCTCCTGCACATGTGGCAATAAAAGCTACTATGAAAGAGAGAATTTACTGTGTCTGTTTATTGAGTAATTGCTTTATTATTACTTATTAATACTAATGTTTTTAAATATAATATAACAATTGGTGCTGTGACTTAGATCTAAATCCGGTTGGACACATACGGATGGCTAACGTTTCATACAGCGGGCCCACTGACAGATTTCTGTCATACGGAGCCTTAGCCTTTGTGAGTGTCTCTTGAAATTAGATTTTTTGCATTTTTCTCTCTTTCATGGCACTTTTACAACAGGTGAAACGCATGTTTTAAACTTTCTGAATGAGTGTGGGTTAAAACAAAGAAGTTTCTGGCGACATACGTATGAGAGTGGGTTTTGTCAAAGTACCATTTCACTATTATTTTTTACATATCTGTTAGTCTGGAACTAATACCAAAGATATGGGTGTGAGTGTGGGTAAACAAATAGAGCCAGAAAGAGGTACCCCGGTCGGATATATACATTTTAAGGATTCACATGACAGTTGTTTGAATTTAAATCATTGGGTCACCCTCACTAAGAATGATGGTAAGCTGTGCTTCCCACTACATGGAAGTATCGATAAAAACATTCTAGCTAACTTACAAAAGAGATTGAAAGAAAAAGGGAAAAAGGTCCCGGGTGGATGTTGGGCAGCTTTTAATGAGTAGCAATCTGAGGCCAAAGATAGGGAAAAAGATTCAGTAGTTACTAGCCTTAAGCCTAGTCAAGATAAATTAAAAAGGCAACTCTGAGCATTAAACCAAATGGCCAATAGAATGAACTATGTAAATGCAGAACCGCTTAAACAATCGCCATTCAAAGGGCTTTACCCAGTAGCCGAATTGAGCCAATTAAATGTGACAGAATCATCGGAAGATGATTATGTTATTACTCTCCCATCAGCTCCACCCGCTTATGACCACACTCTGAACCAAATCATCCAGCAGCCCCCATCCCAGCAACCGAGAGAAGTCCCACCAGAACAGGCTCCTCCTCAACTGGAAGAGTTGTATTCCTGTCTGGGAGGGGCAGCAAATCTACCAGAAGCACCCGGACATGATCGTCATCATGTTGTCTCGTCAACTTCTTCAGATGACCATGAAAAGATACAAAAATCAAAGCACAGGGAAGAGCAGACAGAGACCATGTCCCATTATGGACCGGCTAGTGGAACTAGGCAAAAACAGGGAGGCTGAGGAGGGCCGGCACACCAAATGTATGTACTGTTCCCCCAAAGGCCCGGAAGACATTGGTGATGAAACTTTAAAAAATTTTCGGACCATTTTCCAATTATTATAGATGGAGAAGAGGGATATTTTGACCGGATAAGTTAAATCCTGACTCAGATAGTGATTCCTCCACTTCTTCTGAGGAAGGAAAGCAAAAATTGTTTCTCTTAAGAGAAGTGCCTAACCCCACCCATGGCAGGGATAACCAAGCACCTGCTACCATCACCGTCGCCAGGGTGTGGTCTGCTCTCGACTTTCAGGCTATAGTTAAGTCTCTCCCTCCTATTCATTCAAATGCTGCAAAATTCCAACAAGTTTTGGCAGGGCACATCAGCTTCCAAAACCCTACCATAGAGGAAGTTTGAGCTGTTTTGCAATACGCAGTGCCACCTGATTTGTTAAAGAGAATATGACATCATGCCAACATGCCCGACCCGATACCAAAGCATGGAACTACCGGAAACGATGGCTTTGAGCCGGTAAGACAGCAGCTCTTAAACGCCATAACTGTAATATGTCCTCCTCTTCCCAAATGGTCAAAAATTAAAGCTATACAACAGCAGGAAGATGAACGTGTAGACTCCTACCTGAACTGGTTAACAGATGCCTTTGAGGCATATTCTGGCTACCCCAAGCCCACAGAAGGTCCTGCAGCTAGCGGCTTGTCAGCCACTTTTGTTGATGGCCTTTTACCACCCATATGAGATAAATGAAAGGAAGTATGCCTTAACTGGCTGAGTTTAGGCCTTCATGAGTTGGTCACCCAGGTCCAGTACCTATCTGATCTAATGACTAAGTAACAAAAGGACCTCCAAAACAAATTTGTCCAAGCTCAAATACAAATTTGGACAAAGAGGAAGAGGCAGACGTGGGCGAGAGGAAAGGCAGGGACCAAATAATGGCGGATGAGGAGCCCCTAATCAAAATCGTAAACCATCCAGTCAGTCCATGCAATTGGGTTATCAGTCCCAAAGGTACTCCCAGCAGATGCAGGGAGGAAGCTAAGAGTGCTTCAATTGTGGGCAATCTGGGCATTGGTGAGAAAATTGCCCTTATTTGGCTCCACAACCGCCACCCCCGCAAACACATTTTTAAAGTTCTAACCCCTTCCAAAGCCAGGACACAGCCACTCAGCAGTGGAATTCCTCCTGGACTCCACCTTCTTGGCAAAACGACCAGGCTCAATAGGGCTTCCCTGAGCAGAAAAGATCACAGCAACTGTTTCCTCTTATTCCAGTTAACCAGCAGGGTCTGTTTGTAACAATGACTGCTACGAACACTAAAATTCCCTTCCTGGTAGACACTGGGGCTACCAAATCTATGCTCATGCAAACAGCAGCACAATCTTTTGCACTATCTGGCTGCACCACAAAGGCTGTTGGAGTTTCAGGAGTACCTACTGAGTACCCAGAGACACAATCACTACCTGTTACTTTGGGGCCTTTAAAAGAAGAACATGCCTTTTTAGTTGGCTCATCAGACCCTCTTAATCTTCTTGGCTGAGATTTACTATGTAAACGTAGATGTACTATTTACTGCACTGAGCAAGGAGTGTTTCTGGAAATGCCCCCTAACAGCCAGGATGACGCAATGGCAATCTTGTCCGAATACTCCCTGCTTCAGTCACTTACTATTTCTAACTCACCTGTACCTAAATCAATTCTTGACAGCTTACCCATATCACTCTGGATAACTGACGATAGTGACGTAGGATTTTTAGTACATGCATCCTCAGTACAGATTACTTTAAAACCTGGTGCCATCCTACCTAAAGTACCACGATACTACTTATCTGCACAGGCTGAAGCCGGAATAGCCCCAGTAATTCAGGCTCTGGCACCCAGGGCATTATTGTTCCTACTGTGAGCCCCTGTAACACCCCAATACTACCAGTTAAGAAACCAGGCAAGGATGCTTATAGATTCGTACAAGACCTCAGGGCTATTAACAAGGCAGTTTTACCGGCCTTCCCTATAGTACCAAACCCTGCCACTATTCTTAGTTGTATTCCCCAGTCTGCATCTTACTTTTTCTGTAATAGATATTTCTTTCACATTTTTCTCCATTCCTATACATCTTGACAGTCAATACCTTTTTGCATTTACCTATAAGGGCCAACAATATACCTTGACAAGATTACCTCAAGGTTATGTACAATCGCTTACCTTGTTTTCTAGGGAAATGAAATGTCAGTTAAATGATCTCACCCGTCCGTCCGTCACTGCCCTGGTACAGTATGTGGACGACCTCCTAATAGCTTCTAATACCTCACAGGCATGTTTAAGAGATACCTTACATGTCCTACAATTTCTGGCACAGCAAGGTTTTAAGGTAAACAAGTCCAAACTGCAGTTTTGCCTCCCAGAAGTTAAATACCTGGGCCATCTTATATCGCAAGGAAGTCAAAAGGTCCTCCCAAGCTGAATTACTGTGATTCAAAATGCCCCGCAGCCTATAACTCAAAGGCAGCTATGGGGTTTCTTAGGCCTTGCTGGGTACTGTAGGCAGTGAGCCCCTAACTTCTCTGAAATATCACGACCACTCCTACAGCTACTAAAAAAGGACACTGCTGAACCACTTCCTTGGTTTGAGGAACATGAAGTAGCCTTTTCCTCAGTAAGACAGCCCTAGTAAATATGCCAGCTTTAGGACTACTGGATTACTCAAAACCTTTTGTCGTCTTTTGCTGCGAGCGAAACAAGGCAGCATTAGGATTGCTAGCACAACAGCACACTGGTGGATACTGACCTGTTGCTTATTATAGCACCCAGTTAGATGTAGTTGCATCAGGGCTACCACCATGTCTCAGAGCTGTAACTGCTGTGGCAGCCCTGGTGGATTTGGCTGCACCCTTAACCTTGGGCTACAACACTTATCTAGCTGTCCCACATGCAGTCCATGCCCTCCTGCTAAAGACAAAAACGCAATATCTATCCCCATCTCGAATCACTAAGTATGAACTTACGCTGCTCAACAATCCAGCCCTCCAAATTGTTAGATGTCCACCATTAAATCCTCCGTCTTTAATACCAACAATGGATGAGGGTGAACCACATGATTGTTTAGTTGTAGTTAATTCTTCCTTTCCTCCTAGATTGGATCTTTCAGATATGTCTTTGCAAAACCCAGATCTGGTACTCTTGTTGATGGTTCCTGTCTCCGAAATCACCAAGAGTGCCTCAACGCGGCCTGTGCCATCTGTACCGTTAACAATGTTTTATCTACCGCTATTTTACTATCAGGATCCTATGCTCAAGTTGCAGAATTAATGGCTCTTTCTGAAGCCTGTAAGCTAGCTAAAGACAAAACTGTTACCATTTACACTGATTCTCATTATGCACATGGTGTTATTCATGACTTTGGAACTTTATGGAAGGAAAGAGGATTCTTGACCTCCTCCGGTACTGTGATTAAAAATGCATTTTATGTGAATGAACTCTTAAACAATATTTTGTTACCTGCCCAAGTTGCTGTTGTTAAATGTGCAGCACACCAGTCTGACTCCTCTGCTGAAAGCAAGGGAAATGCTCTTGCAGACTGGGCCACTAAACAGGCTGCTCTTACACCTTCTGCTCAGGGACAACGTCAGCAGCCATTAGTGTTTCAACAGGTGCTACATTCGCCGTTATTTTCAGACCAGTGTTTATTACAACTGCAGAATGCTTCAGCTGACTCGGAGATTGTTCAGTCGATACGTGCACAATGCAAACGAAATTCTAATTCTATCTGGCAACATCCAGATGGCCGCCTAGTGGTACCTAAGGCCTTTTTATACCAAATTGTAAGAGCCTATCATATACCTGTTCACATAGGCCATAATTCACTAATTAAAATCATACAGTGAGATTGGTATGCTCCGGGCCTCTCCGAGTCTGTGCGACATTTGGTAAATACCTGCACAGTATGTTTGCAGTTTAGTATTTCAAAAGGCACACAAGCCCCAACCCAGCTGTTACCAAAACCAGAGGGCCTTTTCTGTGCCCTGCAGTGTCATTTTATTGAACTACCTCCCTTTGCCAAATTTAAATATGTTCTCACTGTTGTTGATGTTTTTTCCGGTTGGATTGAGGCTTACCCCTGTGCCAAAAATGTTGCTGTCTCAGTTGCAAAAAAGTTATGTACTGAATTTATCCCTAGGCTTGGAGTTCCATGCCATATTTATTCTGACAGAGGCACACACTTCACTTCTCAGCTTACACAAGCAATTTTCAAAATGCTAGGCATTACTCTCACATTTCACTGCCCATACAGGCCTCGGGCCTCTGGTATAATCGAACAGGCAAATCAGACCATTAAGGTCCAGCTATCCAAACTTGTAGCCGAAACAGGTTTGACTTGGGTACAAGCACTACCGTTGGTCTTATTTTCAATGAGAACTCAAGTTCACCCCATAAAAGCCTGTCTCCGCATGAAATTGTCATGGGCCGCCCTATGCGAATGCCCATGACTCCTCCTCCCCTTTCATTGATTTCCAGCTGCATAATGCCGATTTATTGCTGTATTGCAAATCTCTTGTTTCTGTTTTACAGCATCACCACAGCCAAGCAGTTCAAGCATAAAGCTCTCCTGAACCCTTGAATCATACTATTTTACAACTTGGAGATTGGGTCTACGTAAAATCGTTTTCCAGAAAAACATCCTTACAGCTCAGGTGGAAAGGACCCTATCTCGTATTGTTGACCACTTCATCTGAATTTCAACTGCAAGGATCACCCACCTGGATCCATACCTCCCACGCCAGGAAAGTGGAACCAATGGATCCGCAACAGCCACTACCTTTTTCTAGCCCTCAAGATATTATCGAACCAGTGGCTTCCAGAACCAGAAGTAAGACTGCTCAACCTTCTTCTGTCAATAATGACTGATTGACAACAACATCTTCTCTCTGGTGCATCATCCTCATCATGGACCAAGCTTCATCCATTTGGCACTCCTCAGTCAGCCCACACAAATATTGCTCACCAACTATTTCCTCAAAAATATTCTATGGCCGTCATTGCTGTCCTGACTGTTATACTCCTCCTCCTGCTGTGGCCATTTTTATTCTCTGCACAAACCTCGATGATTTTTACACATTCCAAATAAGCAACATGGCATCCTCCTTTCAACAGTTATCAGGCTATCCAGTATGCCTATGCTTCCACTTTTAATCTCTCTGACTGCTGAATCTGTGCTGCTATGCCAACAGCCCATGACGGGCTGCCATTAACAGCTAGTCCTTTATCCCCTGACAACTACTCAACCATTCTGTTTAACGTTTCTGGGGGATTGTGTAAAAGACAAACGTAAACAAAACTGTATCTATGACTCTGGCATACCGACAACAAGGCATTTTATGCCTAAAACAAACAGGACTAAAGAAAGTTGGGTCAAGTAATTGCAACATAACAATTCAGAGAGTGTGTACCATCACAAGCTGTACAGCTTTACAGTCAATAAATGTTATGGGATGAGACAGGTCTGTCTCCTATTCAGTTTGGTGGGCCATAGTATCTGCACCATTCCGGAACTATTCAGACTGGGAAACCTGCAATTTGACAGGGACAGCAAATGAGTCAAAGGACATATGGATCATTGAAAATAGCACTACAATAACAAATCATTCACAACTTAAGTTAGATTTGCATGATGTATTTTCCTAAGTAGTACTCAACAACAATGCCACTGTAAACATTTCTATTATGCTCCTGGAAGAAGGATTGTATTTTATTTGTGGGAGAAAAACGTATAAGCGGCTACCTGGAAATTGGTCCGTTAGTTGTTTTCTAGGATACCTTATCCCAGCAATCCGACATACTACTGGACTACCACAAGGAAAAACCTGTAATACCCAGGAAGTTAAAAAAAACACTAACCCTGTAGGGCAAATTGATGCATCTTGGATTTATCACCATGATCTGGCCCATGCTAGTACTAAAGGACTGGCCCACGTGGACCTGGGGGATGATGTTAAGCTGGAGCTGGTATCCTACCAGCTTATGGTGCTGCAAAATCAATCTGGAAACTGAGAAAATTGTCCAAGCTTCTTGAAGTTCTGAGCAATGCAACTTTTTCAGCTTTAGAACTAGTGACTGATGAACTGACTGCTATGAGAGCAGTTGTCCTCCAAAACTGTATGGCTCTTGACTTTGTACCTGCGGTTAAAGGAGGTATGTGTGCTTTAATCCAAGAAGAGTGTTGTATGTTTATTCCTGACAATCAGCACGAAATTGAGAGTCATCTTGAACTGATCCAAAAGGTGTCTGAACTTTTGGAAGTCGAAAAGGCTGATAACTCAACCTGGGCATGTCTAACCAACCTGTTCTCAGGTTGGGGTGGTGGACTATTGAAGTTATTTTTACTAAGTGCAGTATTAGCTATTGCTTTTATTTTGTTTCTAATCAAAACATTAATTCTCAAGTTTATGTCTTCCAAATCAAAAATAAAAGTTCCTAATTTTTACATGCCAGCTGTAAGCAGTGATAATAATGAAGGTATTAAAATGAACATGTGTAATGATGAAGAGTGTTCTGATGTCATGGTAATGATGAGTTTTGGGAAAATGTATGATAGACTAAATGGTATGCTTATCCAGCATGCATTAAATGGGGGATTGTAAAGTATAAAGGGTTAAAAGTATGTGTTCAAGAAGGAATTGAGTATGTGACAGCTTGCATGTAGTGGAAAAGTACTGAGTACAAAGTCTGTTGAAAAGTGGTAAACGTACTTATATGGAAGTGTATCAGATTTTCTCTTTCTGCCTAGCAATAAATGCCTTCTGTATGTCTGAATGCAATGAGGAACTACCTGATTGGTAGATGGTGCCCTCCCTGTTATTATTGGTCTAAACATTTAGTGTGATGTCAGCAGTATTGAATGCATATAAGCTACTAAATTCCTTTGTTTTGGGTGACTCCCTTTTGGATTCCTGAGTCTCCCGCACGTGTGGCAATAAAAGCTACTATGAAGGAGAGAATTTACTCTGTTTGTTTATTGAGTAATTGCTTTATTATTACTGATTAATACTAATGTTTTTAAATATAATATAACAATTTGATCTACATGTTAACAACTGTATCAGTAAGACACACCAAAAACTAGGGCTTTTATACAGAAATAAAATGTTCCTCACTAACAAACCAAGGATACCCCTCTCACATGCTTATCTACTACCAAGTCTAATGTATAGCTCCAAAATCTTCACAAACTGTAACTCATCACTCCTTACTAAGTTAGAATCTACCTATAACAAAGTCACTAGATTCACAGGAAATCTAAATTATAAATCTCATCACTGTCTCTCACTAAAAATATTACACTGGCTATAAATTCCCCTTCAGCTTCTTCTCTCCCAACTTCTGGTTATCCATTCCATTTTATATCAACCTTTGTTCTGTCCCAACCTATACTCCCTTATCTTGTACTATACTCCTTCTAGGACTCTTCAAAGCTCAGACCAAGACCTACTACAAATTCATCAACCAAAGAATGAAACTGGCTGCAACATGTACAGCTATAATCCAGCCAGATCATGGGACAAACTCCCATGGGAAATAAGGACTCTCAACAATGTTAAAGAATTTAAATCGGCCACAAAAGAATACCAGCACAGTCAATGGTTCGCCCACTGTACTCAGCCTCCATAACCTATTCTCTTTCCTATTTCCTAGTACAGCACACTTACCTGCCTTAATCCATTACTTAAGTTCTGCCCTACCTACACATTCTCACTTTCCTACTCAATCTAACCTTACTCCTACTCTCATATCACTTCTATTTACTATTATTTTACTGCAACTCTTTTAATCAAAACATTCCAATTATGCAGCATAACTTTTACAGTCCTATCTCTAAATCAGTGTTGATACTTGTTTGTTATTGAAAACTCAATTTTACTTGTCTGTATTTAATACAAATGTTATCTGAACATTATAAATATGTTGTAACTAACTGATTTCTTGAGCTTTTCTCCAAATGTTGTTTTTTGGTACCATAAGTACTCTATTTACTTGCATAAATAAATGTGGAGCTTTTCTCTCCAGGTCTCCACTGAAAAAGGTCTATCAGCTCAGTCAGACAAACCTGGTCAACAAATGTAAAATAAATAAATAAATATATAATGGAGACTTTCAAGATGGCTGCACATTGAGTAATAGCTTGACTCTAGCTCTCCCAGTGTGAAAACAGAAACTCAACAGAGAAGGCCAGTAGACTTTTGTGTTTATGGATAAATGTCAGTAACTGGCTAATAAGTGTACTGCCTGGGTGCCAGTAAAAAAGAAACGCAGAGCATCTGGAAAAAATCAGTTACAAAAAGTGAGGAAGAAACACTGACTGTGGAAAGTTCTGCAGCTGTTCAGCAAAATGCAACCTCCAGACATAATGTCCACTAACCTGCATGAAGATATAAGACAACTGCACATAGACCAGGTTAAAATTAATGAAATCCTGTTGGAGTATGTCAACACAAACAACAAAAGGCTGGAAAAATGGAGGAAGCTTTAAGCAGATATTCAGATGAGGTGATAAACCTGCAAAAATCAGAGGTTGAAATGAAGAAAAGGCTGGGTGAATATAAGACTGCTCAGGAAGAAATGTGTCAAAAAGTAATAGAATTAGAAAAGAGAACACATAGGGAAAACCTGAGATTTTCAGCTATACCATTGAAGCTGGAAGGAATAGACTACATTAATTTTATGAAATCACAAATAAATAACTGGACTGGTATTCCATAGCAGCATATGTTAGTTGAAATGGCACATTGTGTGCATGCTCCAAACATGGCTATGAGAAAGCAACCTAGGCCTTTAATAGTAAATATGCAATCCTACCAGCAGAAAGAGTTGATTCTAAAAAAAATTGTGGCAGAAGGACAAATACTAAAAATGGGAGACCGCAGAATGTGGAGAATGTTTGCTCATTGTACACCAAGCAGAAGAAGAGTAAATTAATTTCACTATTCAGGGAGTGTCAAGATGCAGGTGTGACATTCAAACTGCTGTACCCAGCTATCTTCAAGGTATTTTTCTCTGAAGGGACAAAATAATTTTTTGATGAAGTACATGCTAAGGAGGAAATACAACAGTTTGTCCAACAAAAATTGAGCTGTGAAATAGAGACCACAGAGGGACTGTACCTGTGAAAAGCTTTTCTACTGTTTCAAAGGAAAATTTTGGAGAGAAAGAAGGGAACATGAGAGTTCACTAGAATAATCGAGAATACATTGAAAATGTAACACAGACAGGATATGGGAGATGGAGATGAAGAACAGTAAAAAAACAGTAACTTAATGTGGGATTACAATGCAATAATTATATTTGAGAAATATGACAGAATAAGAAAATCTAAAACTATTGGACTTTTTCAGAATTTGTTGGACTTGTGGGGGACTCTAAAGTGTATGCCCTACTTCATGTCATTAATGTTCCGAAAAATGCTTTGAGGAGGGGAAGAGAGGGGACAAAGTTAACTGTAAGTAAAGAAAACATTTTTTCTTAATACTCCTATTTTTGTGGTGTATGCTTTTCTTTGCATACTATAAAGTAAAGTTTTCTCAGTTATTTCTAACTGCAATGGGAACTGTAAATAGGTGCTGCTATTCTTTTTTCTCCTTTCTTTCTCCCTTCCCTCTTTCTTCTTGTTCATTTTTAAGAAACATAGGCACTGCAATATAAACCTGATTAAAAGAGCATGACAAAAGAAAAATAAATTAATGTGCTTTTTCTCATTCTTGCATGGGAGAATGACTGAATTAAGGACCTTAGATTGATTTAGTATCCACGGTGGTATAGCGGTAGCATTGTTACCTCACAGCAAGAGATTCTCCTGTTCGATTCTCAGCTGGATTGCCTTCTGTGTGGAGTCTGCATGTCCTCCCCGCAGTCAAGTGGCCTCCAAAAGACATGCGTGAATGGGCGTGCCTTCAAGGCTGAAGGTTGGGTGTTGGGCTGGCAACTCGGCACCATAAAAAAGCGACTGTCAATCATTAGTGGACCAGAGTTCCACTGTGGCGACCCCTAACCGGGAAAAGCCGAAAAGACAAACAGATTGATTTAGTAACAAGTTTTAAGAGAAAGCAAGTAAATGAAAAAGAATATTGACTATTATGAGGCTTCTTTCTTCTTTCTAGCAAAGGAATGTATGCTTAGTAGCAATTCTGTATCTGGGCCTCATGTCTCCATGGAAACAATCTGATAAAGAGAAATTGGCTGTCTGCTTTTCATGTCTCCATGGAGACAATCTGATAAAGAGAAATTGGTTACAGTTTGTGGAGAGTGATTGGCTGGTGGAAAATAAAGAAAGGAGAAACTGGCTAGGAGATAATGTTCTCTGAAAGCATTCAGGGGTTTTCCCAGCTGGGAGAGCTATAAAGATAAGACAGAGCCAGTAAGCACTTAGTAGAAGCACAGGCTGCACTATGCTTCTTAGAATGGATAATATTTATTTTAGGTTAACTCAAGTCTGTGAGTGTGGCTGTCAATTTGGGACATTTGTTCCTATTAGGAGGGTAAAACTTCAATATTTTAACATGTACATAGTTTTGTGTATTAGTATTAAATTAATAGGTTTTAAGGGGTAATGGGTGCTTGTTTTTTTTTTTTTCTTTTGTTTGAGAGCTTTCAATAAAACAAAAAGTTTTGTAAGATTTGACATAGGTTCAAATGGATAAGACAAAAAAAACTATACAAAAGATCAACCTGCCAAACTGTGTATGCATGTAACACAAAAGCTGGAAATAGACATTTAACAAAAAGGTGTTATACATAAAATGTGGGAATAATAACTTTTTAATATAATGATGCTTTCTGTAATGGCTTTAAATGTCAATGGTCTCACAGATAAATACAAACAAGAAAGAATAGTAAATTATATTAAAAATGTAGAGTGCAAATAGTTATGTTACAGGAGACAGGCCAAGGACAACCACAAAGCATTCTTTGCTATGCCCATAACCTCAAAGGCAATACACAAGTGTGTGCAGAGCTCATTGTAAATGGAGCCACCTATACTGAACCAGAAGATATAGCAAACCTCCTGGCTGATAAATTCAGCTCCAACTTTACTCCTCTCTCCTCTCAACCTTCCCTCAGGAAATATCATCAAATATAACTCCCCCTACTATCACTAGGGAACAGATCCTTAATGCTCTCTCTAAGACCAAGAACAATGCATCAGTGGGCCCAGGCAATATCCCAGGATGCCTTCTAAATAGCATGAAACATGACCTATCAGTGCCTCTGGAATTACTATTTAATTGCAGCCGCAAAACAGGCTTTGTGCCTCATAAATGGAGAAAGGCAGCAGTCATCCTGCTGCACAAAGGGGTATCTACAGACCCTGGAAACTACAAACCCATAAGTCTTACTAGTCTTATATGCAAAGCCATGTAAATAATTATCATGGAGATGATCAATACAGATATAGTAAACCTCCAAACACTGGACTCAACCCAGTTTGGTTTTGTTAAGGGCAGATTATGCCTACTCAACCTGGTGGACTTCTTTGAGAAGGTCACCAAAGCAATGAATGAGGGCAAAATCATTCACACTTCCTACCTTGACCTGGCCAAGGTATGTGACACAATACCCCACTTGGGCATTGTTGACAAACTCAAGATGTTAGATACAAACCCATATGTCACCCCAGTGGATAGTCAACTGGCTCATAGACAGGACCCAGGAAGTTAGAATTGAGGAGTCCACCTCTACAAAGATGTCAGTCACAAGTGGAGTCCCTCAGGGATCAGTCCTTGGACATCTCCTTTTTGGCATTTACTTCTCAGAAGTCAAGGCCAATGTCAGTGGTCTCTGGCTGACTAAATTTACAGATGATTGCAAATTAGAAGCTGTCATTGAATCTCACACTGACACAAATGTTCTCCAGGAGGTGTTGACACAGATAAACAACTGGTGTCAGAGCCATGGACTAAAACTATATGCCAAGAAATGCATAATAGTATCCTTTGGGAAGTCGGCCATCCCTGGTAGCTATCATATTGACAACACACTCCTTAGAGTTGACCTAGTAGTCAGGGACTTAGGGACACATATAGATAGTAATCTAGCCTTTGATCATCACATGTTTACAGTGATGAGGAAATCATTCTATTTTGCGCAACTTATAAACAAAGGTATGCCATCTAAGTCCAAGGAAGTCATTGTTCCACTGTATTCAGCATTCATCAGACCTATCATTGAGTACAATGCCCCCTTTGATATGTACCTACCCAGGCATATCCAACAACTGGAATGTCCAAAGAATTTCATCACTAAAAGAACACAGGGTATAAGTCATATGTCCTATGCAGACTGCCTTAAGGCCCTATCCTTGTATTCTGTCTCTTACAGGCTTTTGAGGGGAGATCTATGCTTGGAATACAAGGCATTGTCAGGCCCCACTCTGATGGACCTCCTGCATATTTACAAAACAAACAGTACCAGAATTACCCATTCTAAAGACTTAAACCTTGCCTGTGATATAAATAGGACTTGCTGGAGAGATCGGTATGCATCCCAGAGACTACCCCATCTATGGAACAGGCTACCTATCCATGTGAAGCAGAGTTCCTCCCTAACCCAATTCAAGTGCAGCTTGGACAATTGGATGAGAAACTGGAAATTCATCCCTGGTTTGGAACCTATGCCTCTAATACAAACAGGTAACCTGTAAATGGTTCATCTCCCAGGCCCATGCTTACACTTATCAAGGGTATCAGAACTTGTCAGATATTTGGGATGCATGGCTAGGCTTAAAAAGGTCCTTGTGGTCATTAGTCTAGTAAACACCTATGAACCTATAAGACACACTTGGAAAGAAGTGAACATGTGATTTTGATAAAGAAAGGTTTTCAGGGTGGTTATTCAGTGGAATATATAGGACAGTTTAAAAGAGGAGTACTTATATTAATTGCAAGAGGAGCTCTAATAGTGATAGAAAAGGATAAAAAAAGATAAAAATGGCAGATTTGTAATGCTAAGGAGCTGCTGGCAAGGGAGGAGGATTACACTGGCATGTATTTATATTCCACCTAAAACTGCAATAATGGAGCTTAAGAAAATTCTGAGAGAAATAATCAATTTTCACTGGCATTTGATTTGCAGCAGTAAAGATGTGTCGGGGGGGGGGTGAAGGGAAAGTATAACAAAGGAGTGTAGATTTGTGAAGAAATTCATGAAAATATTTGGCATGGAAGATGTGAATTCAGTAACTGAGTTTGGAGTAAATTTACATCTTGTTCCCCAAGATAAAAAAAATGGGCTAGGTTAGACAGAATATATATTTCACAGGAACATGTGCATTTAATTAAAGCTCTTGATATATACCCAATAACTATTTCAGATCATGGGATAATAATAACTAAACAGGGTAATGAAATAAAAATGAGACAGTGGTGCTTTTCCAGCTATTTGTTGAAAAGAGAGGAATTTAAGGAATGGGTAGTGGAGATTATTCAGGAGCTATTCAAGAGGATAGAAATGACTTCTGAAAATATAGCTATGTAGTGAGATAAAATTAAGGTGGTTTTAAAAATAGGGTGGAAATAAAAGAAAGGGAGGTATGGTTAAGATGTAACAAGAATTATTTAGAGGAAATGACAAATGTTAAAGTACTGAAGAATACAGGGAATCTTAGAAAACAAGAAGAGGATCAACTGCAGAATGCTAAGCAGAAAACAAGGGATTACCTTGATAATATACATGAGTTTAGAAAGATTGCTGTTAAGCAACTGTTTTCTGATAATACCTCTAGAGCACAAAAACTTTTAGCACAATGGCTCAGGCAACAGAAAGTAGAAAGGGCTGTCACCAAGCTTAGGGAGCCCATAACAAGGAAGGTAACAAGAGATCCTGTAGCGGTATTAACATATTTTGGAAATTCTATGTGGGCCTGTATAAAGGAGAGAAATATGGAAATCAAGAAAAAAAATACAAATGTAAATGTTTATGGCAGAATTAAATATGCCAAGGTTAGAGGTATATGAGGGTCAATTACTAATAACTAGAAGAGGAGGATATGAGATAAAAATTGTGATGTATAACCAATCTACAGGAAAGTCCCCAAGAACAGATGGTATTCCTGTGCAAGTTTGGAAGCTAGAAAGGAAAAAAACTGATAAAGATCTGGAAGGTTTACTTTAACAGTATTTTAAGAGGAAGAGAAGTACCAACATCCTGGAAGAAAACAGTGGTAGCTGTAATACCTAAACAGGATAAAGATCCACCATATCCAGCTTCATACAGGCCCATTTTGATTCTAAACCATGATTATAAAGTGTTCATGTCTATAATGGCTAAAAGAATGGCAAAAGTAATGCCAAAATTGATAGATATAGATCAATGTGGTTTTGTGGAGGTGAAGAAAATATTTGACAACATTAACAGAACATTGATGATCCAGATGGAAGCAGAATGCAAGAAAATACCATTGTTGTTGGTGAGTCTTGATGCAGAGAAAACATTTGACAGTAAGCCGGGAGTTTATGAGAAGGGCAATGGAAGCATTTGCATTTCCTGAAAAAATTATAAGGTTGATTAGAAGGATATATAAGGGATTGGAGGCAAAAATTAAAGTGGGCGGGGTCCTCTCTGATAATTTCTGCTTGAGCAGAAGAACCAGGCAGGGGTGTCCTTTTTCCCCTTTGATATTTGCATTATATTTAGTACAACTAAAATAAGGGACTCAGACATTCAAGGATATAATTAGTATGGTAATCAAGAAAAGCTGGCTCTATTTACAGATGATATTATTTTACACCTGACAAAACCAGAAAGAGACATTACAGTGTTGTGGAACATTTTGAGACAGTTTCAGATCTTTTCAGAATATAAAATGAATGAAGCTAAAACAAAGGCAATAGTGGTAAATTATGTACCCACATATGAATTGTTTCAGCAATATCCATATTTATGGGGACATGATAAAATGAAGTATTTAAGAGTATGGATTATAGGTTCATAGGTTCATAGGTGTGTTATTAGTCTAATGGCCCTGGAGCCTTTACAAGCCTAGCCCATAGGATTACCCTGGCATCATGCCACCCGACGTTAGTTTCCAGTGCCTCTGTCGTGTAGAGACACTGGAGTGATCCCCAGGATGAATTTTCTATTTCCCATCCACTCATCAAGATTTCTTTCAAAAAGGGCCAGTGAAGTGCTCTGCTTGACATATATGGGAAGTCTATTCCATGCATGGGCAGTCTCTGGGTTATGAACCTGTCCTTCCAGCACATTCTGTTGATTGTGGTAATGAGGTTGAGGTCTCTGGAGCACATGGTGTGGGGGGATTAGGATTTCTTTAGATGTAGCATTTCTAACAGAGCTGGGTCAGACATGGCTTTGTAAGTCAAGCAGAGATCGCCTCTAAGTAGGTGATATGAGACAGAGAATAGTTGGAGTTTTTTGAGTCTGTCCATATAGGAAAAGTGTTTAAGGCTTTGGATCCTCTTTGTGAGGTACTTTTGCAGCCTCTCCAGTTGTTGCAGGTGTCTAGTGAGGTACATGCCAAATGGGGCATTGTACTCGATGACTGGCCTGATGAGGGAAGAGTAGAGGGAGACAATGACCTCTTTCTTCCTGGACGCAAAACCCGTAATGAGATGTGCCACATAGAAGGACTTTCTGACCACAGTGGCAATGTGGTGGTCAAAAGAGAAGTTGCTGTCAACCTGTGTTCCCAGATCTTTTATAATGCCTTCTGTATTCAGTGGACCACCATTGATGTGGTAGTTCATGGGAAATGGATTTTTCCTAAAGGGGATGACGACACATTTTTTGGCATTGAGCTTAAGGCCATGGTTCTGACACCAGTCGTTGGTCTCAGTGAGGCCTTTCTGTAGGATGTCAACATCACTTGGGGAGTTAATAATGGCTCCCAACTTGCAGTCGTCTGCGATCTTTGTCAGCCAGAGTCCCTTCATGTTGGCCTGGACTTCAGAGAAGTAGATACCAAACAGGAGACAACCCAGGACTGATCCCTGTGGGACTTCACTCGTGACTGGTCGGCAGTCTGACTTGGAGTCAGCTACTTTCACACTGTGGGTTCTATCTGTGAGCTAGTTTGCAACCCACCTAGTGATATAGGGGTTGATGCCTAGTTTAGTGAGTTTTTCCATGATTACTGAGTGGGGAATGGTATCAAAGGCCTTGACCAGATCAAGGTAGTTTGTATGAACCACCTTGCCTTCATCCACAGCACTGGTGACTAACTCAAAGAAGTCGACCAAGTTGAGCAGGCATGATCTACCCTTCACAAAACCAAACTTTGTGGGATCCACAGTTTGGAGATTCCCTATATCCTTGTTTATTAGGTCCATAATGATGTGGTCACTCACAAAACTGGCCAGCACCAAGTAGTGAAACCAAAAAACTATTTTATTGTGGCAACTCCAAACTCTATAGCAAGCAATAGCAAAGCAGTCACACCGGTTTCAGCATCCATATGCCTTCCTCAGTGAACATAACTAACAAAAAAAGTCTTCATTTAAATACACATCACATTCCAATTAGTAACTGATTACAATTGCTCATTAAGACCAGGTCTAAACAATCCCCTAAGTCTAATGATCCAATTGTGTTCTTTAACATTTAGAACAGAGTGCCAACCCATTTTGCCCTGTCTATTTTCTTTTATTATGTCAATAATAATAAAAGTAAACTGTGCTGTAGTATGTTGCAAGGTATGTTTATATAATGAGCTAGAGGCTCTTTTGTTTCGGATATCACTTAAATGTTAAGAAAGCCTAACCTGCAGGGACCTAGATGTTTGGCCCACATAAAATGCTGAGCAGGAACAACTGGCTAAATAAATAAGCCAGTCCGTGCTACAGTTACCAAAAAATAGGATATCATAAACTCTTGATGTATTTGCACTAGTGAATCTTTTGGATTTAAGGACATGTTGACAGGCAGAACAATGCCCAGAGGGGAAACAACCCTAGGTCCCAAAATTTCAGAAATTCTGTCATCTGACCTTAAGATGCCCCAATAACAATCAACAATGTTCTGAAAGGACACTGGTATTTCTGAAATTTTGGGACCTAGGTGTTTGTTTTCTTTCCGAAGGGACCCCACTTTGGGGTCACATTTCAGTCATTATAAACATAGTAGGGAGATCATTCAATCACAGACTACCCTATTTAGAGATTTACTCAAGGGTTGTTTCCCCTGTGGGCATTGTTTTTCCAGTCTTGGGACTTCACCTTATTCCACATCAGTTTCCTTCTCCTGTTGTAGAGTTTGTTTATGGCAGGGGACCACCAGATTGGCTTCCTTTTTTTGTAGGAGAGTCTCTTGGTTCTATTGGGTATGACGAGATCCATCCATTTGTGTATGTGTTTGTACAGTGCATTGGTGTATGATTCAGTGGTCATGCAACTATTCTCCATTTGCATGGGTGCCATGAAGTTAGCCACCTCTGTTCTTAGGAGCCCAAAGTTAGTTTTGGAGAAGTTTTTCATGGTGGTTACCTTTGCGGGGGGGGGGGGGATTTCCAAGGTGATTAGTTTGTGGTCAGATCTAACCAGGAGGAGTTGACTATTGGTGTAGAGCATCTGTTGCCAATGTTAGCAATCACCAGGTCAGTGATGTTGCTACCTCTAGTGGGGGTAAGAACAAGCTGGTCCAGGGCATTGGAATTAATGAATTTCAGGAAATGGTGGGCAAGTGTATTGGTACATAAGTAGTTTTACCAGTTAATGGAGGGTAGTTGAAGTCATCCAGTATGAGCATGTTAGGATGGACCCTAATATTCTCCAGGGTGCTTAGGAACATGTAGTGAGTGTCTTGGGACATGGTTGGGACCTATAACAGGCTACGACCTGAATCCCTGTCTTACCCAATGTTAGCTGCACCTGAAGTATCTCTGATGCTTTATGTTAGGCTACCAGTCTGGAGGTGTGCTCATCCTTTATGAATATGGAAACACCACCGCCTTTGGAGATTCGTTCCAAATTCTGGGGCCGAAAGGTGTGGAATGAGTTATAGCCTGGTAGTGCAAGGGTGCTTTCTGCTGCCTTAAACCAGGTGTCTGTTACAACACAAATGTCGATGTTCTCCATTTTAAGGAGTGCTTCGAGTGAGTACATTTTGAGATTTAGACTTCTAGCTTTGAGCAGCATGACCCTCAGATTGCATTTGTTTGTAGCTGTTACGGTGGTAATTTGGTCTTCGGAACACCACCTAAAAAGGCATTATAGGGGTGGCAAGAGCCTTGGCCAGTATCCAATAACCCAGGGGTGACAGATGCAGAACATCTCTGCCAAAGCATCGAGGTCTGTCAATCATGTCATCCCAGGCAGACAGATACTGGTTCCCCTTAGAATGACACCAGAAACTTAGTCAATTGTTGAAATCAATCATTTTCTGCTTGTACTGTGGTATAATTCTGGGTGATGGTAGGATGCTGCTCAGGGCTAGGGTCGTACTCGCCTGGGCTACATAGTCCGAGAGCTCCTCCATGTCTCTTTTCATGTAGTCCAGGGAGGCACATCTCAGGTCATTCATACCCTCATGTACAATAACAGAGTCATATTCGTACCTGTTGTTGAGGGACCTGAGTGCGTGCATTATGTGGTGGATCTTGGCACCTGACAGGCAGCTGACTGTTACTTTCTCCTTATTCAACTTAGTGAGTGGGACATGAGTGTGCCTCACTATCGAGTCACCTATGACTAGTGTGCTGGGCATGCTGTTTTGCCTTAGGGGCTTTGGTTGAGTGGCACACTGTTTAGAAGAGTTATGTGTCTCGTGATTAGTGTTTTGTTGTGGTGGTCGAGTGTGTTTCTGCCTTGGAGGTCTCTGCTGTTTGGGTAGACTTTTATTGAGAGCCTTCGCGAAGGTGGGTATGTGCTTTGTGTTTTTATGTGAAGGCAGTGCTGGTGTGTGTTCTGGAGGGTTATGTGTTCCATGTGGTGTGGTGCAAGTGTTGACTTTCTCCTTTTGACCAGCTATTCTGGACTTGGCTATAGAGTGTGTGGCTTCCAATTTGGATATATAAGTGCATCTCTCACAAGTCTGACTGTTGGGAGGTAAGAGGAGTGGGTTGTTGATGTACATGAGGCAGTTGCTACATTGCCTCAGGATGCCCAAGTCCACCAGGTTAATAGGAGAAAGCAAAGGGAACTGACCTTTAGACATGACAGTCGGGGGTGGGCATTAATAATAAGTACTGGAGCTGTTTCCTTGTAGAATGTTTAGTGCTGATAGCACTTTGTGTGCTACAATAATTGCTACAAGAAGTCTGGTATGGTAAAGTGTTAGACTAATAAGCTAGTAAAAGTGCAGGAGAGGAGAGAACTAGCAGATCTAGTGGAAAATTTGAAGAGCAGACTTTGACAGCTCTCAGAAGCTTACAAACAGTCCAGGATCAGCAAATCTATATCTGGATTAGACTAGTTACAGGAAAGGCAAGAAACAAGCACAACATTGGCTTTTAAACCAGAAAGTTGAAAGAGATGGACAAACTGCCCAAACGGCCAATAAACTACACATTCTGGGCCAGAAACCACACCTCTTGTGGTAGATAGGCTACCTAGTGCTTACCACTCCCACTGATAAGCTAGAAGGCTTCCCTCAACAAAGAAAGACTTGGGGGGCTTAGAAGCTTACATACAGCCGTGGATACAGCAAATCTGTATCTGGACTAGACTAGTTACAGGAAAGGCGGGAAAAGTGCAAATGTGGGCTTTTAGACCAGAAAGTTGAAGGAGATGGAAAAAAACTACCCAAACAGCCAATAAACTGCAATTTGTGGGCCAGAAACTGCTCCTCTTGTGGTAGATAGGCTACCTAGTGCTTACCACTCCCACAGACAAGCTAGAAGGTTTCCCTCCAATGCAGAGAGGCTTGGGGGGCTCAGAAGCTTGCAAACCGTCTTGGATACAGCAAATCGTATCTGGACTAGACTAGTTATAGGAAAGGTGGGAAACAAGCGCAAATGTGGGCTTTTAAACCAGAAAGTTGAAGGAGATGGAAAAAAGTGCTCAAAATGCCAATAAACTACAATTTCTGTGCCAGAAACCACTTCTCTTGTGGTAGATAGGCTACCTAGTGCTTACCACTCCCTCTGATAAGCTAGAAGGCTTCCCTCCAACACAGAAAGGCATGGGGGGCTCAGACGCTTACAAACAGTCCTGGATACATCAGATCTATATCTGGACTAGACTAGTTACAGGAAAGGCAGGAAACAAGCTCAGAATTATTTATTTATTTATTTGTTAAAGAAAAGCAGCTAAAACAGCACTAAAAACAATTCAAGTGCAGTGCAAGCTAGCACACTTGAGGTCTTGAGTGTGTAGCAATATTAAAGCAATTTATTCAAACTGTATTCTGAACTGAATTCAATTATTGTTTAATTCAACTCTGAACAGTTAAAAAGTGCCAAAAATATACTTATCAACTGAGAAGTACACTCAGTCAGAACACAAAGTAAAGTGGAAAGGGAGAAAGGAGAAACAGAAGATAATTCAAGGTTAAGGCCCTAAGTGGGTTGGCCTACTCAAATGTTCTCTCTGTCCTAGGTAGAATGAGCTAATGACACTAGACTGGGATAGAGCTGAACAGATGGGACTGGTAGGAGTGTCTGAAATCAAAATATGATCTCACTGTACTCGGTTGATTGAGCAAATGAGATGGACCCAGGAGGAGTGTTCAAACACAAATTTACAGGAGGGGTGGGCAGTTCCAAAGCCACTAAGATTAATACCACAACAAGAACAGGGAGGAAGGTTGGGAAACTAACTGCAGAGAGACAGAGAGATCACAATATTCAGTGAAGCAAATAAACAGAAAAATTAAATGCAGTACTATCTTTTAACACTGCAAGTTTGTACTCATATCAGCTTGTAATACAGTTAAAAATGATTGTACTGACAAACCAAGAACCAAACCAAACAAATGAAAAACTTGAATGGAGATCCAGGTGCCCAAAAAGACCAGTACCAACAACCGAGAAATATCACCAAACGATTTATTAAAATCAACAAGCAGCAAAAATAGCATGTGATAGCAGTTTAGCACTTTCATCTAGGTAAAGACTTCTTCAGAACTGCTAGTTCATCCACTATTTCACTTAAATACTCACAAAATCAACACATGTGATCAAACCGACCAACGGAACACCAGTGTCAACTTTCAAACAATTGTGTGAGAAACTATGTTAAAATCCAAGATACAAGCATGATAATACATGCATACAATACCAATATAATTCACTAACGAATAACAGCATTATACAAATATATCTTAAACTCAGGAATGTAAATTAAAACAAATTATGTGTAAACTCCAGAACATTTAAACCACATTGTATCTGTGATAATCACCCCTCAAGACTCTAACTTGAGAATGGGGGGGGTGATGGAACTACTTTCATTAAAGCCTGGGGGAGATAAAGCATCACATGTAAGAATCCATTTCAGTTCCTTTTTATTTAAATGATCCTCACTGTAGAAACCCCTTGGATCACTGTCCATGTGGTCAATCACCACAAACTTGAAACAATGCCTCTCACAAGAAGAGGTGTGTCTGTAAAGAGCATTAATAGACCTTTCTCTCCTAATGTCATTTAAATGCTCATAAATTCTCTCCTTTAACATCTCACAGATCTTCCCAATGTAAAAAGCCTTATATTTTTGGCAAAGGGCCCCATACACAACTCGCCTAGATAGGCATTTGAAATGTCTTTTCACTTCTATTTTCTTATGCCTAATAAAGAATGAATCACAGCACTGGATATGTTGACAATAGTTGGAGTGGTTGCACTTAAACACACCCTTTGGTCTATTTGAACCCATATTGTCACTTTTCATCTCCAATAAATTCCTGAAACACATACCTTTCCTAAAAACAATTTTTTGTTTAGTACCAAATAATTCAACTCCTTATTTAATAGAGGTGACAAATGGCCAGAATTTGTTAACCACTTCAACAGTTTCCTGACTATTCACTGAAAAGGTAATGACCATAGAACGTTTGCAAGGCACCTCAACTGTTTGAATACCATTGTTGTCATTTTGATCCATAACTGAGTCAACATGTAGGCCTTTTTGGATATGGAGTAAAGGTTGGTAAAAACCTTTGTTCCTTTTACCAAGGACTTCATCCTTGACAGACACCAATAGTTCCAAAGTGTAACCCCTTTTGTTGAACATGTCAGGAAGCTTGTCTAGCTCCTGCCCAAATGTGGTGTTGTTTGACAACATACGAGTCAGTCGTACAAATTGCCCTTTCACTACTGCTCTTTTTTGAAAAGGAGGATGCCAACTGTCATAGTGGAGATAGAAATTTGAAAAGGTCTTTTTACGATAGATGTTAGAACAAAAACACTCCCTACCATAATCCTTACTAACCATAAATTCTAAGTAGGCTATTTGGTCGTGGTCAAAGGTATGAGTGAATTTCAAAAATGGGGTAGTGTTATTGATGTATTCCAAGAACTCATTCAACTTCCTGACTGAGTCATGCCATATTAAAAAAATAATATCATCCAATAAATGGATGTAGAATGACCAGTTGCTTGCAAATGAACTATTGAGAATAAAATGCCTCTCCCAATATGTCATAAAGAGATTGGCAAAGCTAGGAGCACAAGAAGCTCCCATTGCTACTTCACTTGCTTGCCTGAACAAATGTCTTTCAAAGTATAGGTAGTTGTGACTCAGGACAAGGTCCATCAGTGTAATAGCAGTATTTATGCTATTTTGATCCAAAATACCAATGTCAAAGAGTGTGTTTTGGACCCAGTCCAATCCCTCTCTATGGGGGATAAACGAATATAGGTCTTGGACACCGATCATTACAAAAACACAATCTTCCAAAAATTCAAGCTGTGTTAATCTAGACAGGAAATCTCATGAATCTTTACATATATGTTTTACATGACTTGTAGATGGTTGTAGTAAACTATCCACATACATAGCTATGTAAAATGTTTTACTTCTCCCAGCGTCCACTATAGGTTCATAGGTAAGTACTAGGCTATTTGCCCAAGGGCATTTATAAGCCTAGCCAGAATGTGTTGGCTTTCGCCACCCCCTTAGATTATTTCCCTGTGCCTCTGTCCAGCAGTGCCATTAGTTCCCTGCGCTACTGTCCCGCAGAGCCACTGCAATGATTCCCGGGGTAAATTTTCTGTTTCCCATCCACCCATCAAGGTTTCTCTTGAAGAGTGTTAATTAGGGGCTCTGCCTGATGTATATTGGAATCCTGTTCCAAAGCATGGGGAGTCTCTGGGATAGGAATCTACCCCTCCAGCATGTCCTATTTATCGTTGTGGTGAGGTTTATATCTCTAGAGCGTGTGGCTCTTCGGGATTTGTTTTTTTTTAGGTGGAGCATGTCCATCAATTCTGGGTTGGACATGGCCTTGTATGTCAGGCAGAGATCACCTCTGAGTAAGCGGTATGCAACCAAGTACGGCTGCAGTTTCTTGAGTCGGGCTGCATAGGGCATCTGTTTGCAGCCAGTAATCCTCTTGGTGAGGTACTTTTGTGGTCTTTCCAACTGTTGCAGTGTCTGGGTCTCAAAGGTGGATTATTTAAATCCTTGTGAATCTTAGGGATTCCAGAAATACCGGCTACCACTGGAAATTGGTTATAAAGATAATCATGAGTGTCCTTGTCTATCTGGCCCTGCATGACCATGTCATAAAGGCAGGCATCTATTTTGGAAAAAATAATATTAATTTAATTCCTTGAGATTTGTATGTATCTGTCAGATGCTAACATGTTTAACATCCTACTATTGTAGTCTGCAGTGTCCATTATTACAATACCCCCACCCTTATCTGGTTTCATCACTCTAATAGTCTTGTTGTTATAAAGATGTTTAAGGGAAGGTTGAAAGAATTAGCTTTCCTAAGTGTTTTAAAGGTTAGCATGGTCAGTTGTAATATTAATAACAATTTCCAGTGTAATGGAGGTGAATGGGGTACCTACTTTTGTTCAGAACATGGATAGGGATTTTACTATCTATAATTTTTCTAGCATTAATATTATAACTGACCATGTTAACCTTTTGAGCAAAGGTTTAGGTTTTGTACCAGCTAAAAAATCTAGCTTGCCTGAGGCACTTATTGATTTAAAACTATTTACCCGCAAACTGAATTTGGCTTTATGGTTTAAATCAGGGAACCCCAATTCTACTACAGGTCCTAGTAAAACACTTAGGAAAGCTAGTTCTTTCAACCCTCCCTTAAACAACTGGTTATCCCGTTTTTAAACATTATGTGAGAAAGATATTCATAAAATTTGCTCTGGATCTTACCAGGCTATAAACTAATTAAATCTTTCTAAAAAGGAAGAATCTCTGTTAAATGATCTTTGTAACAACAAGACTGTTAGAGTGATGAAACCAGATAAGGGTGGGGGTATTGTAGTAATGGACACTGAAGATTACAATAGTAGGATGTTAGATATGTTTTTTCCTCAGGTAGACAGCAAATGTTGGAAGTGTGATGGGGGAAGAATGAGATAATTGGGAACATATTTTCTGAGAGTGTGGTGAGTTGGCAGACGTTAAGGATTACCTGTGGGATACACTGTCATAGATGCTGGGTAGGCAGATTGGTGTGATGAGGGAGATGATTTTTCTGAGCTATGGAAAAGAATCCGAATTACCTAGACATGGTAAGGCCTTGCTGTGACTAATTATGGTGGCTGCCAAAATAGCAATTACTAGAAAATGGAAATCAAAATCTAAACCAACTATACTAAAAGTAGTGAATATAGTAACAGAGATAAAACAACTGGATCTGAGATCTTTAGAAAATGGTAGGAACAAACTACATAGGAAAAAATGTGAATTCTGGGAACAATACATACAGGGGAGGAATGAGGTTTAACAGAAGGCAGGACTTAAATGAGCTATGTAAAGTTTGACTGAAAATGATTGGCTAGATTATAAGCAATGGATAATATTTGCAACTGGTAGTCTGTCAGTATGGTTTGTGATGTAAAATGCTTGCAACTAGGATTGTGGCAGTGTGGTTTGTTTTCATTTATATAAATGTATGATTGCCTATGTCGTATGTGATGGTTTAATAAAGATGTTTTTTGTTTAAAAAAAAAGGTCAGGAATTGAATACTGTATGTAATGTTGCTTAGGTTATATGATATCTAGCAATATATGTGAAGGATAATGTTTGTTAATTTTAACTTAATACAGTTTGATTACTTTTATATAAATTTAAATTTGCATATGTTACAAGTGATAATTCAATAAAGGTGTTAAAAAAATAAATATATAATGGATAAAAATTCAGTACAGGTTGGTGCAGTTTGAAATTATATATATATATATATATATATATATATATATATATATATATATATATATATATATATATATACTTACATATCTGTCATATATGGACAAGTGATGCCACTGTCTTAAAGCCCATCAGCCCAGAAATGTTTTTGCTTTTAAAGTCGTATTTCAACCTATAGTTTAAAATTGTTTACATTTTCAAATTCCTTGAGATAACTAGGAACTGAATTTCAGGGGTTCATATTTTTCTACTAAAACAATTATTTGTTATATTTTGTTTATATGTAGTTAGCAATCTATTACTCCCATGAAGTAAAAATGGATTTAACATCCACTGTTGGGAAGAGATAAAAGTGCTCAAAAATAAAAGTAGTTTGATTATCCAATTTGCATTGTATTTTTATATGTACTGACACAATGAAATGTTTATGGTGAAAAAACACTTATAGCAAATACCAAGTAAGTATTTCACGAGGAGTTATCTATTCTAATTCCGAAGCTGTGCAACAGTATTGAAAGTGCAGTTTGATGCTCACTGAAAGTTGTTTTTAGTGTAACCATTCACTGATTGAGGACTCACTAAAATTCCAAATTCCATTCGAGTTGAAAGGTTCCCACAAAAAAAAGCCAAGGTAGGGAGTAAGGAAATATAATGTCTCTGATTAAAGAGCTTATTTATTGGAAGAATATATTAAATCAAATGAAACAGTGTGACCTGTATTTAAGGAATGCTAGACTGGGCTCAGGAAGTTGTTATGCTCAAGGCCTGGGATAGTTACCGGTGATACTCATGAATATAATGGAATATTACACAGAACATATTTGAAATACAGAAGTCTGAAAAGCTCATGCGCTAGAATACTATCCAGATATATCACACAAAATAATATCACATACCAGGTGCATGGAAAAATGTAATTTCACTTAAAAAACAATAAACCAGTACTCTGGTGTGATAAAAAAAACACAATTTTATTCTCTTGTACAGTTCATAGGTTCACAGGATGATACTAGGCTATTGGCCCAGAGGCCCTTATAAGCCTAGCCAAGAAGTTTGCCCATACTCCCTCAAAGTCAGCACCTGTTTCCCCTGTCCAACAGGGACACAGGTGGGATCCCATGGGTGTATTTTCTGTTTCCCATCCAGTCATCCAGGTTCCTCTTAAAAAGGGCTAGAGAGGTACTCTGCTTGACATGGAGAGGGAGTCTATTCCACAGATGGGGAGTCTTTGGGACACAAATCTATCCTGTTAGCAAGTTCTATTAATGTCACAAACCAGGTTAAGGTCTTGCGTGCGGATTGCTTTGTCCTGCAGAAAAGACATCAAGGCTGGGTCTGAGATGGCCTTGTATGCCAGACACAGGTCACCTCTGAGCAGTCTGTATGAGACTGAGTAGAGGGACAGAGTTTTTAGCCTGTCTGCATAGGATAGGTGTTTGAGACCCTGGATTTTCATGATCAGGAACCTATGTGGTGAAATGACATGACTGCAGGTCTGCCTGAGAAGGGGACTTAGAGGTTCATAGGTTGGTACTAGGCTAACTGCCTTTATGGGCTATTTCAAGCCTAGCCAACTACACCATGTGAGAATCAAACCCTGCACCTTGTGTGTGTGTAAGGTAAACACCTTAACCATTATGCCCACTTCCCAGTTGAAAAAAAAAAGATAAACTGGTTTCTCTTATACAAGCTTATATAAGCGAACCCATTTTTATCTCTTTTTATCAACTGCACAAGGGAATAAAACATTGTTTTTTATCATACAAAAGTGCTGGTTTATTGTTTTATATTATAGATAGATAGATAGATAGATAGAATAGACAGACAGACATAAATAAAGTGATTTTATATTTAAATTAGAAATATAGTTGTGCAATGATTCTTTATAATATAGTGATTATCATAAAAATTAAATGACATAACAGACTGTTTGTAGCTACTTATTTATTATGTAATACTGTAATTCTTGTCATCATTTGAACAAAAGTCTCATTTTCTTCTTGAAAATAATACCTTAGAATATTTCACTACTACCTAGAAAGTCAGTCGGACTGTAGTAGCACCAGCATTTAACATACAGTACTTCCTTTTTGTTGCACATAGAATCCATTGCTTCAAATATGACTTCTACCATTATGTGTAACTAGAACTCATGGCTTTCATGTTCAGAGGTGAATGCTCTACCACCATGCTGACATCCCAGGTCCACTGAAAGAATAGGGGTGCTACCATAGTCTCCCGCATACTCAGATGATCTAGGCTCACACTCACTGAATAGATTAACCAGCCATTCTGTAGTGTATTCCAACTTATCAAGAACTGCAGGCCTTCATTTCATCTTTCCAGCTACTAAAAGTGTTTAAAGGCAGACTGAGACATTTTCAAGCAGCTAGATCTGTGATAGCAAACTGCTCTTCACTGTAAGCATCACTTGATGGCCCTGTCAGTAAGTCTTTATTTAGAACTACAGGTATATGCAGAAATCAGTTGTCTCTTTGATGAAAAACTGAGAAGAGAGGCAGAAAATTGTTCTCTAATGACCACCCACACATAAGCAATGAATTTTAAATTAAAGTGTTGTTTTGTGCAGTGATGAAATTTGCAGTGCTTTAATCTGCTAGCAAACGTCTTTAAAGACAGACATAAAACTGCCAGGGCCAAGCATCCCAATTTCCAGTATAAGAATGATCAAAGTGGTCAAGGCTCGGTGTATAACTAACAAAGCAGGTCAGTGTGTATGGTGCTCATCACACACACACACACACACACACACACACACACACACACACATGCAGGGACACGCACACACACACATACACACACACACAGACAGACACATGCACACACACACACACACACACACACACACACACACACACACACACACACACACACACACACGCACACAGACACACACAGACACACACGCACACACATACACACAGACACACACACACAGACACACACACACACACAGACAAACACACACACGCACACACACACACACACACACACACACACACACACACACACACACACACGCACTCTCACACAAACTATAAAAAATGTTTCAGATGGTATCATAGGTATTTACAAAGTATATTTGACAGCATGGTACTTTCCATGCAAGCCTACATCTTAATAATCCACATATTCCAGTTACCTGTACTGAATATCCTTAAATGTCAGACAGTACAGTTTATGCTTTGCTGAAAAAGAAGAGAAAATTATCACTTTCTTGGCACCTGGAAAGTATTCACAAAAGTAAAGTTACTTCTCCTCATCTCTAATCTTTCCACATACATTAAGTTTTACAAAATATAGCTTCTGTCTGACTAAGCCAGTAGTTACTGAATGTATTAAACTAGTCCTGAATATATGATTTATACAAAGTGCAGCATTATTTAAGTAACCTATCAAGCTCTCCATTTATTTGCTTCCATTTTTTAGACAACCTACTGGATACCAAAAGGAGTATGTTTTTAGTGGAGAGCCAGCAAGTGTTATACTTCAAACAGAAGACAAACTTCATGCAGTTAGTCTTACAAAAGGGATGACAGACGTTAATTTTAGTTACAAAAACAGAGATAAGCACAATACTTTCACATTCAGTAGAAGACAGCAGAACTAGATATCATAGCATAATAACAGCTACCAAAGGAGTACAGTCTTTCAACAAGCAGGTACTATTTAGATGCAGGTAAGTTCAAAAGAATGGTAAAGTTTTACTTCAAAATGCCCATTCAGAATATACAAATTCAATGGCAGAAGGAAGAATCCATAAACTGCAGGGAATAAAGCAAGGAATAACATTTCATCACGGACCTTATAAATACTCAGTGGCCACAAGGAAACAGGTTGAAATTCCTAAGTATTAGTTGATTAAGAACAGGGAAAAACCACTAAAGAAAAGATGCAACAAGAATGGAATCAGAATAAACGCAAATAATGAAACAGGCGTACTAAGGCTATCCACTCCTCAGGAAAGTCCTTGCCTCATGTAACTTGTATGATTTTTACCTTTTTGAAGTATGAGGTCCTGAACAGATAAAAGTAAATTGATTTAAATTTAAGTCAGATGTTTTTAATGACTTATCCTTAGCTCTGAGCTAATTTTCAGTACTCCGGAAGTAGATTTGAACTAAAATTTGTTACAGTGAAAGCAGGCTATGAATAATTTGCACCACACCTACCAGCAATTCTGTCTAAATATACTCAAAACATGATGAGTGACCTAAGGAAGTGTGTATATCAAGAAATAAGCCAGTTTGCAATGGATAAGTAGAGTCCTCAGTAAAAAGCATGCTCCAAAGGAAAACCTTTAGGCTAAAATAGTCTTGAAGAAAGGAGGTACAAGTGGGGAATTACAAGGTCTGAGTAAACAGACCAATCTTCTCTAATGTCTGTATTAGGGATATTGTAGAAAGACTGGAAGAAGAAGGTGTTTATATTCAGTCAGCTTTGTAACATAGAGGGATAAAGCCCTGACTTCAGCCCAGGAGAAATGGAATTTATTAGTGACACAGGATCAGCTAGTGACCAAGGATCAGGAGCAGTCAGATGACGAGGAATGAGAATGTATGGCTGGTGTCCGCTCATCATTCACAGGGAGGTTTTGATCTAGTCCTGCTGCAGGAATAACATCTATGAGTCAGACCACAAGTGTGCACTCTGTATACAGAGAGAGAGAGACCCAGAAGCATGTGTCTTCCACTACTAAGAAGTACAACACATTCTAGATAGGCACGGAGCATGTGTGGATGTGCATAATAACATTGGCCTTAATGTAGTAGGAATTGTAGCACATCTTCTAGCCAACAGAAAGAGGGTGGTAGGAGCAAATAAAAATCTCTAATGCCACACTGGGTGGAAGGATGTAAACCCTGGCTATACACTCTCTTTTTTAGTGTTGCAGGATGCTGAGAAGCAGAAAGAACAAATGGGCCAGTAGAGCAATGGGGGTCTGATTGTCATGTGGAGGGTGAGGGTTCAGAAAAGTATGCCTGTTTGTAGATAGCACAAAAAACATGCAATTGAATGAAACCAACATGGTTGTAGGAATGCTCGGGGGTGGTATAGTGGTTAAGGACTTTACTTCATAGACACAAAGTACAGGGTTTGATTGTAACCTTGAGTTATTTGCTAGGCTTTAAATGGCCCTTCATGGAAGTTAGCTGAATATTCACCTATAAATCTAAGCGTAACACAATAAATTTAATATATGTAGAAATGCCCAAATAACATAGCCTGTGAAAAACTCTTGGATGATTAATCCATCTTGGAGGGAGCATTCATCTTCAAAGTACGTGTTGTTGATGGATGTGAAGGTCTTACAGCACCAGCACCACAACCAAAGATAAAGAAAGACCTTAAGGTATTTTTTAGATGTGAGAGACCATGGCACAGCTGATCAGTTGCTAAAAACTTTAATGCACAAAACACTAAGCACAAACATTAAAACAGTAAAACAGTACTGATGTAGACAAGACAGAGGATGAACAAAGGAGGGTAGCCAAAATGTTACTTGGTCTGCACTCAAAACCACACAAATTAAGGGGTCTAAAAGAGCTTAATATGCAAATGCTGCTGGAAAAATGAGATAGCAAAAGATCAAGATGTAAGCTTTCAGACATAGTAAGACGCAGTAGTAACTTTTAAACTAATCTGTACAGGAACAAGGAGGAGTCACTTGAAATTAGAGGTGAGGTGAATCAAAGCTGATATGAAAAATGTATTTTTTCACAAGCAACATTGCGGCTGCATAGTGCTCTTCCTAAGGTGATGGCAGACTCAAGAAAGCAGGGACCAGACATAAAGCAAATGTAATGAGGAGTGTGAATCAATTAGTGGGTTATAAGAAGCTAGTAACGGCAGCGTATCCAAGAGGCATGGAAATGAATAGGATAGGCAGTCCCAACATACCATGAAATTCTGTTATTTTACCTGGCTTCATGACATAAAAGGATACAGCCTCAAATATGACTCAGGTGACTGGGATTGGGTTTGTGACTCTAACACTGAGAGAGCTAATAGGGTAGACAGAGGAATGCAGGGGCCAAGCCTACATGCCTCTTTCAGGTAGGGATGGAGTTAGGTGTGTATGCTTGGTGGCACATGGTACAGGCAGAAGCATTCTCAATGTAGACCAGAGAGGGCAGCCTGTTATAGCAGGGTTGTAGCTGCTTGTTGGGATACTCCCATGCTGAAACAGGATAACTGCCCAGCACAATCAACCCATTGCATTTCCACCTGCAGGTAGCTAACCTGTGCATGTGCAGAGGGAGTAGGGTATAATATAAAAAGTCTTCAACCACCAGTGCTAGCTGCAGAATGATGCCCCCTCCTGGATGGCCTTTGCCCTGGTGAAAAGGAAAGAATGGGACAATTAACTGTGAGAAAGGGATCAACAGGCAGCAGAGGGAAAGTGAGACAAAAGATTCTATTAGTTCAACGTACTAAAAATGACACAATGCCAAAATCCACTGAAGAGGATTCAAACAAGCACATTAAAGAGTGCGTCTGGATGAACCCACTATAAGGTGCATTATGCTGCAGTACACTCTGTAATCTCTACTCATTCAGTACTATCAGGAGATGGTGCAGTGCATGATACTGTACACTTAGATTTAATAGTTTGGCATTCATAGAACCAGCATAGCAGTAACTGCATCTTATTGTGTATTCACACAGAGATGTAATCGGTATGTGCTCAAAATGTAAAGTCTGGCACAAGATAAAACTCATATATGTCATGTTTGTAACAGCCATGTCTGCACCACCAGAAAGCAATAACAAAGTAATATAATGCACCTATTATTAGCAGATGTTAGAACTGCATGATAGGAACAATTTTATGCCTATGCAATGTTTGCATGTGGTAGTTTAATTCACAATATTGGTGTTTAGTTAACCTGTCTTTGAGGACAAATGTTATGATGGATCCCACTTGTAACATTGAATATAACAGTCATTTAACATCAAACATTCATCATCACTAGAGACCCTATGTACAATTAGAGATGAAAACTGATTCTCAAGAAATCATAATGAGCCTAAAATAAGGAAGGAAAAGTCGTAGAGTGGAATGAGGCCATGAAGAACTTTGTTCTGTGGGTTAGAGATTAACAGGAATTGATAACACAGCATAAGCAAAGAGAAAGAGATGGGGGTGTTAAATAAAAATAAAAATAGTTCTGGTTGAGTGTCGTAAAGGAGATAAAAGAACTGGAGATGGGATCTTTAGAAAAGGAAGGAAGAAATCAATGGAGAAAGAAATGGGATGTGTGTGAAGAATGCATATAAGATAATGTTCAGCAGGAGGAGGAGAAGGAGTGAAATTTCAGGTAAGGCGGGACATGAGCAATCTATGTAATGTTAAATTGAACAATAACTGAGTAAGAATTATTAAGAAATAAACCATATAGGTATAATGCATGAAAAGAAAAAAAAATGGGAGTGGGTTTGGCATAATGGTTAAGATCTTCACCTCATTAACACAAGTTAAAGGGTTTAATTCTGACCTCGGGTAGTTGACTAGGCTTAAAATAGCCTTTCAGGGATGTTAGCCTAGTATTCACCCATGAGCTTTATAATGGTTTGTTTTCTCTTTTATAACTGTATATGCACCCATCTCATTTCATAATGTGTGAAAATAAAGTTGTTAATTCTTGAACAATGCTATAATAAAGGGGATAAATTTGTAGGAAATACCCCTTTCAGAACCCACCACTGTATACTACTAAAAAGCCTAAATAAATTAAAATTATCCTATTAACTAAAATATATATACTGCTTCTTATCACCTACAAAATTATCAGGCATCCATTCCATCTGCTTGTTCAGCACTAAATACCATTCTACACAACTATGTTCCCAATTGGTCATTACAAGCCAACTACTAAAACTCTTCTCTGTCCACAAACCTATCAAATCTGCTGGGCATGGTCTATACTCACACCATGTCACTAAGGCCTGAAACTCCTTACCTGTGTCCATCAAGTCAATACCCTCCCTCCAGTGATTTGAAATCATTCTGAAAGACTTCCTAGCCAAAAGCTGGCTCTGTTCTTGCTCAAACCCAGGATAAACTATTTCCCTAAATATGAACAAGTACATTACACCTTCTTACTCTCCCTTCTTCACTCAGTTCCTTACTTCAATCAATTTCCCCTCCCCTGACTCTCTTTCTAAGTATGCTATAACCTTGATTTTTCTCTCACATCATATTGCAGTTCATGTTTGTGTTATACTAAACTGGCTAAAATATTAAATCATTGTTGTATAAGTTGTATCTATTCTTAACCAATGTTATCACATTGTCTAATTTGCTATAATTGTATAAAATATATATGTTTTTGTCTTATTTTTAAAGATTGTAAAATTACTGTTCGCAAAATGTTTTTGTAATACTTTGGAGTTTTTCTCCCTGGTACTCTGCTGAAGATGGGCACCTACCCAGTTGCACTTTTCTAGTAATCAAATGTCAATCAATAAATAAAAAAAGAGATCATAATGAATCTGAAGTATATTTTTTTCATATGAACTTGAATTGAATTGAACTTCGGCATGTCATCCTCCTTATCTGGCTAGATTCTCATTTTCATATACTGCTATAAACTATATTGAATGGCATCTGTCTTGGGGAAAAAAAAATATTTTATTATCTGCTTGCTTGATAGATGCATATTGTATACTTTGAAGTAAACTGTACAATTACGCTATACTGCCCTTCTATTGTAATGGTTTGCACATAAAGTTACATGTGTACCAGCTTCCTGTGTATACCACTGCCTTTCTTCATATACAGAGTTAGTAAATGATGTTAATAACATCATACTAAGGCTTTTGCCGCATACATGTGACAGTGTATCACAGCATTTTAAGGCAGATAAAAAAAGCACAGCAAGGAAATTTCACTAAACATGCTCATTGAACTTTTACAAGGTTGCCGGCGTAACAGGAAAGACAACTTCCTGTTACGCAAATGATACATAGGTATCGTTTATTCTTCTCAATGTGAAGGTCATGCAGGGACAATGGGCAATTGGAGGGAGCAATGTAACAATATATTTTCTGCTGTAGTCCTTTGCATGGCATTTTGTAGAAATTTCTCTCAAAAAGTGACAACGTGTACACGAGGAAATGTATCACATATGCAGTGATGACTGCATGTCTAATCACCATTTCAAGCAACACCTGAGTATTTGCAGCACGTGAACAAAATGTGAATATTAGTGCTACAAAAACAAAAAGCTAGTTACTTTTCTTTGTAAACCTTGCATGGCAGTGTCCTAACAGTTCAAATGTTAAATATTCATTTGTACATAGTGGTTGATGAGGTGTCATACTAACCCTTACAGTAAGTAATTAGTGTGTCCATGTCCAGATTCTCTGAATGTCAATGTATTGATATGAATGGTGAATATGAACATACCATAATATGTTAATATATATATATATATATATATATATATATAATATATGTAAATGTGAACAAACTATGATACGTACAAATATATAAATTAAAAAATACACACACACTCACAGATGCACACATGCACACTAACACACATAGACAGACAGATAGGTGTGCATAATTTATACATATTTGTATATATATATATATATATATATATATATATATATATATATATATATATATATATATATATATATATATATATATATATGTATGCACAAACACATATGCACACATAAAATCTATACATATCTACAGTATAAGTAAATAGACACAAACACACACACACACACACACACACACACACACACACACACACACACACACACACAGATCTATATTAAGCCACATGCTGAATATTACTATGGATGACCAGTGCAAAATGAATAACAATGCTGCTTATTCCCACCAAGGGTTTATCCTGAAGCTTTAGAACGATCACCCTGGGTATATCCAAGGAAAAAATATAAATATCTGTGATCTTCATGGATGTCCTGAACATGGCTGGTCAGTGATATTTACCATAGTAGGTGCTTGCTTTTACCCTGAGAGGATATAAAAACGCAGGATAAATGGTTAATATTTACTCCCAATGAAACATAATCTTTCTGAATGAGGATTACTTAAATTCATTTTTAGCCCTAAAGAAAAAAAAATAATGCTTAGACAACTGAATGTTCAGTGGTTGTTGTTCAATGTATTGGGATATACAGGTCCACAGTCTCATAACTTGCTAGTGAGGGGCCTGCTACTACTGTTACTATCCACCTACACATCAACCAGTCTTTGAACAATGCAACAGTTGATGCTGTCTGATCTTTAATTGGAGTTTATTCCTCAAGCATCTACCTCTACATAAGAAACTGTTAGTCATGATTTTACTTGCAGCATTTCTGGTTAATGCCAAACATCTTTTATTCTTATGCTGTGATCACATGAGTTAAATTTAGCACCTATCTAGACAGCAAAATGATCCCTATTATAATACTAATGGATTCATAGGCAGGTACTAGCCAAGGGCATTTTTAAGCCTAGCCAAAGTGAGTCGGCTTTCACCGCCCCATTGATTAATTAACTGAGCCTCTGTCAAGCACAGCCAATGAAGTGATCCCAGGGGTGTATTTTCTGTTACCCATCCACTCGTCAAGGCTTCTCTTGAAGAGTGTTAGTGAGGGGCTCTGCCTAATGTAGTTAGGAATTTTGTTTCAAAGCATGGGGGGTTTCTGTGACAGGAATCTATCCCTCCAGCATGTGCTACTTATTGTTGTGGTGAGGTTTAGCTCACTAGAGCGCGTGGCTCGCAATGACTTGGATTTCTTTAGGTGGAGCATGTCCATCAATTCTGAGTTGGACATGGCTTTGTAAGTCAGGCAGAGATCGCCTCTGAGTAAGCGATGTGCCACTGAGTACAGCCGGAGGTTTTTCAGTCGGGCTGCATAGGACATATGTTTGAGGCCATTAATCCTCTTGGTGAGGAGCTTTTGTGGTCTTTTCAGCTGTTGGAAGTGTCTTGTGAGGTACATCCCAAATGGGGCATTATACTCTATGATGGGTCTGATGAGTGACGAGTAGAGGGGCACTATAATCTCATTATTTCTAGATACGAACCCCTTAGTAATTAGATGGGCCACATAGAAGGATTTCCTAACTACTTTGGCAATATGATTGTCAAAGGAGAGATTACTATCTACCTGGGTCCCCAGATCTCTTATTATCTCTTCTGTATTAAGGGGGCTGCCGCCTATGTGGTAATTCGTGGGTGTTTTGTTTTTCCCAAATGGGATGACTATGCATTTTTTGGCATTTAGCGTGAGGCCATGACTTTGACACCAGGTGTCTGTCTCAGTAAGGCCTTTTTGAAGGATGTCCGTGTCAGCCAGAGAGTCAATTATGGCTCCCAGTTTGCAGTCATCAGCGAACTTGGTTAGCCATAGTCCTCCTGTGTTTGCCTGTACTTCTGAGAAATATATGCAGAACAGTAGGGGTCCCAGAACTGAGCCTTGCAGGACACCACTTGTGACTGGTTTAGAGTCGGACCTGGAGCCCGCTATTCTTACCGTGTGAGTTCTGTCTGTAAGACAGTTGGCAAACCATCTTGTGGCGTAGGGGTTTATGTTCAGGCTGGTGAGTTTTTCTATAATACTCGAGTGAGGAATGGTGTTGAATGCCTTGGCGAGATCAAGGTAGGCTGTGTGAACCACCTTTCCCTCGTCTATGGCCTTGGTGACTGTCTCGAAGAAGTCAACCAGGTTTAGTAGGCATGATCTGCCCTTAAAGCCGAACTGGGTCGGGTCAAGTGTTTGGAGGTTCCCAATGTCTTTGTTAATGAGTTCCATGATGATGCACTCCATAGCCTTGCAGACCAGGCTAGTCAGGCTTATGGGGCGATAGTTACCAGGGTCAGTTGTGGCACCTCCTTTGTGGAGCGGAATAACCATTGCTGTGCACCATTCTATGCGCATGTAGCCTGTGGAGAGGCTGAGGTTGAACAGTGTGTTTAAGTGGGGGGTTAGTTTGTTCTGTAGTTCATGCAAGATGCAGCCTGGGACACCATCTGGCCCCATTGATGATGTGTTTTTGGCTTTTGAAAGGGCTGTTTTCACCTGTGCTTCTGTGATTTCTGGGACACTACACTTTTCCGTTATTGTTGTGGGCCCTTTTGAAGGTGAGAGGGAGGTGAAGTTTGCACTGAATCTATCTGCCAGGATGTTGGCAATATCAGTAGGTTCAGTATATTTTGTGCTATTTTGCACTAGCTCAGAGCATATCTGCAAGTTGCCACTTAGATTCTTGACATAGCTAAAGAAGGCTTTGTGGTTATCTTTCGAATCCTTGGCTATTTTTCTTTCGAAGTTAGCCTTGGATGATTTTAAGAGGGACCTTAGTTTCTTCCTGATACTGATCAGGGATGTCTTTCCTTCTTGGGATTTGCTTTATTTCTGGACTAGTTTCCTCCTTCTGTTGTATAACCTGTTTATGGCAGGGGTCCACCAGACTGGTTTCCTTCTCTTAGGGGAGTGAGTCTTGTTTTTGCTAGGGATGGCACGATCCATGCATCCTTGTAGGTGCTCATAGAATGCAATCGTAAAGGATTCTGCATCTTGAGCAGTGTTATCCTTTAGTGTGGGGACTGTGAAACTTACCACCTCTGCCTTAAGTAAGGTGAAGTTTGCTTTAGAAAAGTTTTTCACTGTGGTTTCCTTGGTTGGGGGTGGTGGTGAGGTGTGGACATACAGGGTGATTAGTTTATGGTCTGATCTAACCAGTGACCGGTTGACCTCTGGTACAGAACACCTGTCACCCATGTTGGTGATGACCAGGTTCAATATGTTGTGGCCTCTGGTAGGGGAGTTTACCAGCTGATCCAGGGCATTTGAGTTGATAAATTTCAGGAAGCGCTGAGCCTGGGAGTTTGTACTCAAGTTTTCCCAGTTAATGGTAGGGTAATTGAAATCGCCCAATATCAGGGTGTTCGGTAGGATCTTTATGTTTTCCAGTGTCTCCAGAAAGGCGGAATCAAACTGAAATTTGCTAAACTAAATGGATTATAAATTTAAGGGCAGATCGTCTGCCTGGTCTGAATGGTGTAATTCTGCTGAAACCCATACTGAAAGCCAGAAGGCCGACCATTTGCTAAATCAGAAGGTGTGCCAAATTTCAATCATATGATTGGTAGTTCCAATTATGAATGGAAAGAAGGGCACTGTCTTTTATCTTTGTGCCAATTGGCCTATATATTTTTTATAAAGGGAAATGGAGGTTTCAAACCGAAAGTGCTTATGGAGTTACAGAGTTGTGTTTTGTGTTTATTTTATCTCATTTGGATTTTGTCTGTCTCAACAGTTTTAGCACCATATTAAAATTTGGTTTTATGTCTATATTTCATTTCAGCTGTGGAGGTGTAGCTTGATTTTATCTACTGTTATTTTCTACTTGCTGCATCCTTGATAGTGGGAGCTACATTTTTTACGTACTTCTACAGATCAGGCTTCCCATCCATGTGATGCTAAGTTCATCTATTACCCAGTTTAAGTGCAACCTAGACCAGTGGTTGGGGAACAGGAAATTTACATCGGGCCTGGCACCCATGCCCCTTATGGACAGAGGTAGCTTATAAATGTTTGGCCCTCAGTGTCCTACTTAGATACAGGACATCATTATTCCTTCAGGAAAACTTGGCTAGGCTTAGAAAGGGCTCCCTGGCCATTAGCCTAGTAACAATCTATGAATCTATGAATCTATATTTAAATACACCCAGGATTTCTGGAGAATTAATGCCTCTTTCTTTCTGGCTTTTTTTCTTGCTTAGAATTGTAACATTGATAAACTCAGACACAGTAAGGTCAGTTTTGTGATGAAAAGCCACTGCTTTACTACCTGTTTTTTTTTTTTTTTTTTTAAAGAAAAGTTGTATGTGTATCCATTGCAAACCATCTGCATAATGAAACAAACATGTACATGTTTACATCACGACATTCCTTCTCTTCTATGGTAGCTATTCTTGTTCAGGTGTTTTACTTTCTTCAAATGACTTCAATTGCAAAGCAAGTGAACCAGTTCTGTCTGATCATTTATTTATTATTTGTGTGTTATCCTGGTGTGTAGACTGCTTTTAGACCATTTTCAAATGCAGTCTAAACAATCTTTACAACAGAAAATAGAAATTAATTTAGAAAGATGACTCCATAAGGAAGACATTATTACAAATCAAAATTAGTGATGGTCAAAGTAAATTAAAGTAATGATTTATTCAGAATATACTATAATGTCAGAATGAAATAATGGCAAGCTTACAATTAAGTTGCTTCCTCTAAATGTCAGTGAATACAAATTCTGTATAGCTTCAACAAGATGATACATGGTAAATGCTTCAGGTTAATGAAAACTATACATTTTTTTTTCTTTTGCAAGGGGCCAAGCTCCCCTTATATGTCCAGAGATTCACGGATAAACCTACCAACATAATGAAGCAAGCAAATGATAATATGAAGGTGTTACTGATCAATGCTAGGAGCCTGAACAAGAAACTCCACCCCCTACAAGCCCTTCTCACCCTGGAAGACATTGACATCTGTGTAGTGACTGATACATGGCAGAGAGCACTCTGGCTGTGCAAGAACATAACCTTCCATGTGTTTAGATCTGCTACTGTGCAGGAGGAGATAAAAGGAGGAGGATATCAGTCTACATTCAGGAGACACTCACAGCAAGGCTGGTAAAGCAGCATGATGCACTAGAGCTTCAGCTTCTTCATATGCAAATAACCATCAAAAAGGTCCCACACCATATATTCACTAGCTGTAGAACTCCGTCTATGACAAAAGAAAGCCACAACTTCCTTCTACAGGAACTACAATCACTTAGTATTAAACCCAATACCATTTTCCTAGGTGATCTAAACTATCCAACTGCAGACTAGGAAACATACACCACCACTAGTGCACAAGCACTGATATTCCTGACTTTGTCAATACAAATGCCCTGAAACAATTAGTCAGAGTACCCATTATGGGGAATAACAACTTGGATCTTGTACTTACTAATATGGGAGCATTTTGCACCATCCCCTGTATATCTTCGTCATTTGTTAGGTCTGACCATAAAGTAGTTTCCTTTGAAATAAAACTAAAACCAGAGATCATTTCCACCCAAGGTACCTTTACAAATTTAAGACAAACTGCCTATTCCTAAGTGATATATTGGCAGGCTTCAAATCCTCACCAAACCCAGTTACTTCCATTGAATATGCAGAAATGAACACCACCAAACTATACCTGCATGTAAACAGCTGAATAGATGCAGCTGTACCCCATAGGAACAAGTCAGGCCAAACCAAAGAAATAAGCCTATGTGGTAGAACCATAATATCAACAAGCTTTATAATAAAAGGAAAAGAATTTTAAGCAAAAGTAAGAAGAGTAATTCCCAGAATGTTAAAGCCCTTGTCACTGAAATAAACAAACTCAGAAACTTAATAAAACCTACCAAAGTCAAGATGAAGGCTAAAACAGCTACCCAAGTCAAAGACAGTCACAAAGCATTTTTTAGTTATGTTCGTAATTTTAAAACACAACACAGCAATGCGCTGAGCTGATTGTAAAAGATGTTACCTACACTGAGGCTGAATATATAGCTAACCTACTGGCTTAATAATTTAGCTCTTACCCCCTCTCTCCCCTCTGTCTGGCCCTCAAGATATACCCGAAACAGGCTCACCTCTCACAATCACACAAGGCCAAGTCCTAAAAGTTGTATCAAAAGCTGGAAATACTGCATCAATGGGTCCTGGCAATATTCCTGGATGCATCTTAAACAGCATGAAGCATGATTTAGCCACACCCCTAACAACACTGTTCAGTCTCAGCCTCCATACAGATTTTGTACCATGTGAATGGAGAACAGCTAGTCATTTCTCTGCATAAGGCCAGACCTTCACAGACCTGGGCAATTACAAACTTATATGTCTGACCAGCCTCATATGCAAAGCCATGGAAATAATTATCATGGAACTAATCAATCAGGCCATGGCGAACCTCCAAACACTGGACCTGTCTCAGTTTGGATTCATTAAGGGCAGGGCATGCTTACTCAGACTGGTAGATTTTTTGAAAAGGTCACCAAAACAATGGATGAAGGTAAAATAGTACACACTGTGTACCTCGACCTGACCAAAGCTTTTGAAACAAGTTCCCACTCAGGCATATTAGAAAAGCTAAATTAACTGGGAATAAACCCCTATGTCACCCACTGGATTGCCAACTAGCTCACAGAGAAGAGGCAGATAATCAAAATAGGAGAAGCTGCCTCCACAAAGAGACCAGTCACCAGTGGAGTCCCCCAGGGTTCTGTGATGTGGCCTGACCTGTTTGGCATCTACTTTTCTTAAGTAAAAGCCAATGCCAAAGGGCTCTGGCTGACTAAGTTTGCAGATGACTGCTAGCTAGGAGATGTCATTTGATCAAATAAATAACTGGTTTCAAAATCATAGTCTGAAACTAAATGCCAAAAAATGCTTTATTGTATCCTTTGAGAAGTTATCTATACCAGAGAACTACCACATTGACAATACACACCGAAGAGTTGAGATAGTTGTTTAGGATTTGGGAACTTAAGTGGACGGTGACCTACCTTGACCAACATGTAAATATTGTTGTAAGAAAGTCTTCCTATATTGCACAACTTATAAACAAAGGGATTGTGTCTAAATCTAGGGATGTCATTGTCATTCTTTACTCAGCCCTCATTGTGCTAATCATTGAATATAATGCCCCCTTTGGCATGTATCTGTCCACACATGTGCAACAACTGGAACACCCACAGAGATACCTTACTAAGAGGATACAAGGCCTAAACATCATGACCTATATGGACTGACTCAAAGCCCTGTCACTATGCTCGATATCTTACAGACTGCTAAGAGGTGACCTGTGTCTGGCATACAAGGCATCTTCCGACCCATACTGATGGATTTACTGCATATCAGCATGTCAAATTGCAACAGAAACAGTCAGTCTTGGGATCTAAACCTCTTGTGCAACATTAACAGAATGGTTTGGAGAGACAGATATATTTTTAGGAGGATACCATTACTGTGGAACAGAATCCCCATCCATATGAAACAAAGTTCATGCCTGTTCATTTTCAAGGGCAACTTAGATTTATGGGTGGGAAACAGAAAATTTACCCCAGGACTGCCCCCTGTACTACTAATGGATAGATGCAGCTCCTAAATGCTATATCCCATACATGGGCCCCCTCAAAGTATCTATAGTATGATTCCAGTTATTCTCATTAGGGGTAATATATTATTGTCAACCATGGACTGGGCAGGAACAATCTATAACCAAATGAGATTATTTTAAGCACAAGAAAACTGACTTGGGTTAAAAAGGCCCACATGGGCAGCTAGCCAAGTACTTACCTTTGAACCCATAGGATTTATAGGAATTTCAAGATAATTGAGTCTTCCTTACCAGTACTCATCCATACATCACACTGCCTTTCTTTAGGAGTGCTAGGCCAGTCAAGCCCAGGGTGAATTTGTAAGGGCCCATCCACTTATCTAGTTCCCTTTTGAAGGATGATAGTGTATCACATTCCTTAATCTACAGGGAAAGTCTGTTCCAGAGGTAGAAGGTGCTGTGTGATGAATCTGTCTCTCCATCACATTTTATTTATCTCCTGGTAAATATTTAGCTCCTTGTTTCTAGTATCTGCAGAACTACTAGACTTGTGGAGATACAAGCAATCCAAGACAACTAGATCTCTAATGGCATGGAATGTAACGCATAGAGCTCTCCTCAAAAATCTATATGATACAAAAAAAAAAAAGGAACAGTGCTCTGTGTACCTACCAAGTACCTTTTGATAGGTCTTTAAGATTCTTAGTTAGGAATCTCTGGGGTCTTTTTAGTTGTTTGATATGTCTAGGGGGCACATCCCAAATGGGGTAGTGTACCCAATAATTGACTTAATCAATGTTGTTTATAAGGGAAAAGGAACCTCTTTAGATCAGAATAATAATCCCTTGGCAATTAGCTGTGCTAAATACAAGGATTTTCTGACTACTGTTGTCACATGATAATTGAAAGAGAGGGAGTTGTCAATCCATGAGCCAATGTCCCCAAAGCTTTTTCTTTTTGAAGTGGGGTATTGTCTGTGGGGTCTATATTAGAACATTGAAGTTTCAAAACTTTGAATGTTCTAATATCGAACCCTATTCGGCGAAAGCTGAAAACATCGAACATACAGAACAGCAAATTTTTTCCTAGGAAAAAAATTTGCTGTTCCAAAACACATACACATAACACAAGCACACCAAACAAACAGAAATCCACACACATACACCTAAAATCTTACACCTAACCCTACACTAAACTATACACACACCACTAACTATCCACTTACCGTAACCCAAGCCCTAACCCTAAGTTCCGTCACTATCGCACACTCACCTCACCTGCGCCCTAACACTAACTCACCTACCCCGCCCTAACCCTCACGTCCACACAATTGCACACTTACCTGACCCGCGTCCTAACCCTAACTCACCTAACCCACCCTAACCCCCACGTCCACACAATCGCACACATACCTAACCCGCACCCTAACCCTAACTCACCTAACCTGCCCTAACCCTCACGTCCACACAATCACACACATACCTAACCTGCACCCTAACCCTAACTACCCTAACCCACACTCAATCGCACACTTACCTGAACCCGACCCATAACTTTCCACCACAGTGCTGAAAATACCGAAGCAACAGAAACGGACAACCAAATTTTTTCCCGCAGGAAAAAATTTGGTTTTCTGTTGCTTCAATATTTTCAGCTTTCGCTGAATAGGGTTCGATATTAGAACATTCGAAGTTTTGAAACTTCGATGTTCTACTATAGTCCCTTGTCTGTGTTGTATGCTAAGGGGAACGGTTGTCAACCAAAAGTGACAATATTACACTTTTTTCCATTTAATTTGTCTCATTTTAAGTACACCAAATATTCTCTCGTGTAAATTCTGTGTGAAGGATTAGGGTATAAGAGGAGGAATTGAGAATAATTCTGTGTTTGTAGTCATCTGCAAGCATAGTTAGCCAAAGGTCTTGGTTTCCAGTCTGGAGATCAGAAAAGTAAATGCCGAAAAGGAGGAGTCCCGACACTAAGTACTGGGGACAACACTGGTCACTTTCATACTTTCTGTTGAGGTACCTACCATTCACAATATCTGCATTCTGTCTTTTAGCCAGTTTGCTATCTATCTTACCACATAGGGGTCTATTTTAAAGTATTAAACTTACCTACAATGCCACCATGGGTTATGGTGTCAAGCCAGGTCAACATACACAATGTAAACAACAAGATGGCTGTCTGCAGCTTGTGTAACCCTCTCAAACAAGTTAACCAAATTCATTAGGTTGGCTCTTACTTTGACAAAGTCGAGTGACCTATGTGAAAAGCCTTGCCCATGCTCCCTCTTAGTTTATATACATTAACTCCAAAGTTGTACACCTATGGAGAAAAGAGAAATGCTCAAAAAAGCTGAATTACCTTCTGCATATAAAGAAAAAATGATATTGGCAATGATTTCCTACATGGAACAGTAATCAGAGGTTAAATATAAGAAAATTCAACTCAATAAGTTTAAACTTAATCCATATTTCACACTAATGAAGTGTTGAATACTGGTTTAATACAAAATGAGTATTGTAAGCATAGCTCTGCTAAGGTCAGGAAACTTCACCTACAGACAGCTATATATGCCATATGCCCAAAGCAGTTTAATGTAGAGTTTTGAGGTGCTATAGAAAGCCAGCTGGAATGCTTTTATAATTTTGTTCTGTCTGGCTCTCCTGTTATAGAATTGTTCCTTTCAGTGATCATGTGAGCTGTATTTTCTTTCTCAGTTTTTTTTGGAGTGAGACTCAGGAAAAGAGACTGTCCTTTGGTGCATCACCAACTCTGTTAAAGACTGTATAATAAGTATATATCCTACTGTCTAGAACCAGGAGTATATACATTAGGTTCATTGTCCTTTAGCACAATGGAATGAAGCCTGTCAAAATATGCCATCACTTCAAAAGAGAGCTGTGAAACAAAAGAGCATATATTTGCAAACAGATGTAGGCTATGAAAAGGATCAGGGAAAATATGCACACTGTTCCACAAGTGAGATGATCCATCCCACTTATCCCATTCACAATGCTGTTTGTCTGTCCACACTGGTTTGGATTAACGTGACCACAGTATACTATCTGTGCCCTTGTAAGCCAAAATAACAACTGAAAATGGTACAACTTGGCAACCTGCAACTGTTATGCCTTCCCACACACAGAGGGCTGTGTTCCCATTTCTTTTTCAGCTATTATGCATTTTTATTTTGTAAACAAAAATTACAAACTATAACATATGTCTAGAGACCTATACATTTGAAATTACTTAGCATAATGGCATTGTAAACATCCATAGCATTATCTGCACAGGTATCAGGTTCATAGGTTCATAGGTAGGTACTAGGCTATTGGCCCTAGGGCCTATACAAGCCTATCCAAAAAGATACCCTGGCGTTCGCCACCCAAGAAAATTATTTTCCTGTGCCCCTGTCAAGCAGAACCACAGAAGTGATCCCCGAGGTGAATTTCCTATTACCCATCCAATCATCAAGATTTGTCTTGAGGAGTGATAATGAGGAGCTCTGTTTGACATAGATAGATAGTCTGTTCCAGAGTATGGGAAGTCTCTGGGACAGGAATCTATCCCTCCAGCATGTTCTGTTTATTGTGGTGACAAGGTTTAGGTCCCTAGAGCGTGTAGCTCGGAGGGATTAGGATTTTTTTAAGTGGAGCATGTCCAACAGCTCGGGGTTTGACATAGCTTTGTATGTTAGGCAGAGATCGTCTCTGAGTAGGCGATATGCAATGGAGTAAAGATTGAGTTTTTTGAGTCGGTCTGCGTAAGGCATCTGTTTAAGGCCAGTAATCCTCTTTGTGAGGTATTTTTGTGGCCTTTCCAGTTGTTGTAGATGTCTTGTGAGGTACATACCAAAAGGGGCGTTGTACTCTATAATGGGTCTAATGAGTGATGAGTAGAGGGGAACAATGACCTCTTTTTTTCTGGATGAGAAACCTTTTGTGATGAGGTATGCCACATAGAAGGATTTCCTTTGGCAATGTGATTATCAAAGGAGAGACTAGTGTGCACCTGTGTCCCAAGGTCTCTTATCACACTTTCAGTGTTAAGTAGACTACTGCCTATGTGGTAGTTCATGGGTACAGAGTTTTTACCAAAGGGGATGACAATGCACTTTTTGGCATTGAGCTTGAGACCATGGCTTTGACACCAGGCATCTGTCTCAGTGAGGCCCTTTTGTAGGATGTCCACATCGTTAGGAGTTTCGATTATGGCTCCTAGTTTGCAGTCATCTGCGAATTTAGTTAGCCAAAGACCTTCTGTGTTAGCCTGTACTTCAGAGAAGTAGATACCGAACAGGAGAGGACCCAGGACTGAACCTTGTGGTACTCCACTTGTCACTGGTCTGAAGTCTGATTTGGAGTCTGCTGCTTTCACAGTGTGGGTTCTGTCAGTAAGCCAGTTGGCAACCCATCTTTTGACATAGGGATTTATACCTAGTTTAGCGAGTTTATCTATAATTCCAGAGTGAGGGATGGTGTTGAATGCCTTGGCGAGATCTAGATAGGCTGTGTGAACCACCTTATCCACATCTATGGTTTTGGTGACTGCTTCAAAGAAGTCTATCAGGTTTAGGAGACAGGATCTGCCTTTTACAAACCCGAACTGTGTGGGGTCCAGAGTTTGGAGATCTCCAATGTCTTTGTTTATGAGTTCCATGATGATACATTCCATGGCCTTCCAGACCAGGCTTGCCAGGCTAATGGGGCAGTAGTTCCTGGGGTCTGTTGTGGCCCCCCCTTTGTGGAGTGGGATAACCGTCATGGTGTGCCATTCAATGGGCACAAAGCCTGAGGTGAGGCTATGATTGAACATGGTACTTAGGTGGGGTGCCAGTTCATTCTGTAGTTCGTGTAGAAGGCAGCCAGGGATGTTGTCAGGTCCCATGGAAGTTATGCTACTCTTTCATTTTGAAGGCATAACAAATCACATTAAACAATATTGAATAAAGGCAGCTAATAGTGACAAAAAGTAATTCATTAAATAAAATGTCTCCATTTTTTTAGAATCTGATGCAGTAAAATCCTGCTAAGTTCATTATTTACTCCATCTTTCTACTATTGAAGATCAATAAAAATAGATTTGTTCACAAACAATAAATAAATAAATAATTGATACCTACCTTCTTTAATTACAATTCTGTAATCCCCTCTCAACTTAATTTCAGGGTATCCAGTTTATACAGAGAACTCACAAATGTTATTGTCTCAACTTTCAGTCCAGGAAGATTAACAGCACAAACTAGTTTTAACCATCCATCTGCATCTCTTCCTATCCAGAATCTAAATATTTTATTCCAGTTCTGTCAACATTAAGACATAATGAGGTGATTACGACCCAGGTGATCTAAATTCAGTTAATAGTGTGAACATCTGTTGGGACTGATGTAGGGGGGATAGGCATGCCTAGCCTGTAAGATGGACAGGGGCTATCCAGTGCCCCAATCCCTCTTAGGAAGAGTAGTGATGTAAAGACAGCCCTGGGTTGAGTGTTCAGCTTCCAAGCTATACATGTGGAAACTTTCACGTGAGTTTAAGGGGTGTGTCTTTACATGAAGTGAAATCATAGTAACTCCCACAATGGCACAGGTCTCATGGCCCCCACCTATTGCTGGAATGCCAGGGAGGATACAAACCACTCCACAGCTGTCATGATATTGGCCCCTCTGAATGGTTGTCTCCACTGTACTGGTAATAACCAGTACTGAGGAATGAATTAACTTGTTTGAATCAGGAAAGCTTGGTGGCCATCAGGCATAAAGGTAAAAAACATACAATAAAAGAACAATCTAAATATTCTGACTTCTTAGACTTGGCCTCAGTGATCTGATCCACATATTCATTGACTTATTTTACAGCGATAACTGCAGTAGTAAAGACATAAGTTGATAGTTCTGATATGATATTCAGATAATTGAGGAGAATAAAATAGGTGGTGACATTCAATTTCTTCTTCAGAAAGCCTGCACCGGAGCTGCATAGGGTTAAAGCCCTGATTAATAGTCCAGGTAACTTGTATTTGGTTAGCAGCTTGGGTGCTCAACAGCACAGGCAGGGGAGAATAGGCATACTAATCCTGGGGATGCTGGACCATGATGAAGAGGCAGATCATGTAAAGGCTCTCATGGAGTACAGGGCTTGAATGATAGATGAGATGGGAGTGGTGGGATGCCTAAGGAGGTGTGGCTACCCAAGGGCCACTGGCAGTCACATCCTCAGAGCCACACCTAATAATGTCAGTACACAAGGTTAGATTATTGCCGTGAAAAAACTCTCTAGCTCTCCATTCAGAATATATGATGCTGTCAGCTTGCTTACACCATTCCTTCCTTCACCCTCAGCAGTAGCAGTTGTAGCCAGGACTGGAGATACAAAAAGCAGATATTTCCAATTCTGTTGGTATAGGTAATAAAGTCCTGAACACGACCTAAGTGACCCAAGTTTGATAGCAGTTTGGGTGCCCACTGGAGCTGGCAGAGGGAAATAAGGAGTGATACTGTGCTGATGGTTCACCTCTCTTCAGGAGACCTTCTGACAGCCACTTCATGTTGAACCCATAGTGTGTTACTAGACACAGACCATGAATTTAGGGTTAAAAATAAGAACCCCCTGATGGTTGCCTAAATTATGACCTCTGTCAGTCAGCTCACACCCCAGTGATGGGGGGGACATGACTGAGAAGGCAGTGCGGGTCAGCAGGCAGCATGGAAAGAAAAATAGTAGTAAAAGTACATATCAGTAGTGTTTACAACTATGTCCAAGGAAGATATAATGGCATACTGGCAATAGCAGCTCCAAAGCAAGTCTAGCCATTCAGATTAGTAGGTCAAACAACTGCACCTAAGCAGTCCGTCTAGTTATAGCAGTGGGATGACCCTGCATGTACACGAAGCTAACTAGTCTGCTACTGGCTACAGGGTAGAACAAGAGGGCACAAGGGCCAAAGGACACAAGAATGGGACAGTGACCGCAGTGCAGTATGCATACAGGATGAGAGACGTAAATGTGTGGGAGGTACAAGGAGATAAAGGAGGGCAAGTGTAGTAGTGGACCAAAGGGGGAAGATATTTAAATAATGCAGAATAGAATCTGACAATTGCACAGAAATTACTCTTTTTATCTGTCCAAAAGATACAATGTGTACTATGACATATGTCCCTCATGCAGTAAGGATTTAAATGTTTCCATTGAAGCACAAGTTGATATTCCCACAAGTAATTTATTTCATAATCCCACTATCCTTTGACTGTACTAATTTAATGTTCCGTCAGTGGAACAGAGGTCACCTCTCAGCTTTCTGCTGTCATGCTTATTACAAATGAACATGCAATGTTAACCCAGAGCAATAAAACAAATCAGTATAATAAGTAGTTTTAACACTAAAAATTAGATTTCCTAATAATCTTCTACAGTGTAATCAAGAGAGTTAAGTACTTTGCATCCTTTTTTCATTATTAAGAATGCTGACACCAGTGAAATATCTGCTGATTTGCCTTTGCATGTTTCCAATTCTACTTGAGACAGATTTATAATGCAAATGCAAGGCTAATGCAACACATTTTAATAGTGGCCTTACAATCCCACAATTCATTGACATAATTGCTTTAGGAGTCTGGGGACTAACATATCTAAATATACTGCCAAACAGCATCTTAGCTTCTTAGTTTTATCAAAGACTTGTTCTATATCATCTGTATAAGTAAACGTTTACCACAGCTATGCCAAGGTCACATTATATTTCAACAAGCTCCAGCCATTTATTTCTTACCTGTAAGCAAAGTCCCAATTGTTCTATCCTAGATGCATGACCTTATATTTATTTCCACTGGGATTATATTATATTATATTATATTATATTATATTATATTATATTATATTATATTATATTATATTATATTATATTATAGTATATTATATTATATTATCCCCTACAGGCAGTCTGCAGTGCATTACCTGAAAATGAGTAATTTAAAAGAGTGCAAAATATCCTCAAGTCATCAGCGTATTTAACTAGTATAAAGTCTTTTACTTTTTGCTTGTGTACATGTCTCTGACTGGCTGGGTCTATTTTTATTTTATTAATCTTTCCTTTTTCATTTGTATGTGTATGTTTGTTTATTAAGTTTTATTTACTAATTTGATTGCTTACTTATTATTTTGCTTTAGACGTACTTAATGTGTGCGTTTGTGCTCATATATGTGTTCACATGTTTTAACCAGAATAGCAGACTAGAGTTGAGGAACAGATTCCCCTACTCACACACAATTCTGAAATAACAAAGCTCTGAATAAGACTCGGTTTTTCCAGAGAAACTGATCTTTCCTCCATTTCACAACCAGCCATCCAAACCTACACTCTGAAGTTTTCTATTCGTTTCTAGAACTGCAGTCAGAGAAGCAACAGACCATTGTGCAAAGCAATTCAGCAAAACAAATGAATGCACAAATCACCATTAAAAGATGGGAAAACAGCTTCTGGATAAATATATACAGATACATAAAGGGTAGTCATACATATACAGACTGATGCCATCATTGCAGAACTAATTAGTATGGTATGTGGTATGCATGTTGACCTCAAAAAGGACAAGAGCTGTAGAGAGCCTCTATCCTCCAGGTGCCTCTATGTTGCAGCTCACCATAGGTATCACTGTTCTTGTGGCTGATCCTCTTCTGCCTCTGGTGGGGAAGCCCACCCTGAGATGGTCAGGAGATGGGCTAGGTCCCACAACACCACATCCTCCACATCTGCTACCACTGTTGAAGGTGTTGCTGTCCATTATGAATGCACATGCAGATAGGATATATGTGTTGAACCTACTCATGCTCACAGAACATACCAATCATCTGTGCCAGTTTTGGATTATGCCTGTGACATTCCTTGGAGGGAATGCCTCATGGACAAGGACATACGTGGTCAATGCACATACCTCATGAGCATGCCCTGGACCCATCTCAAAAAAACATGCACACTACAGCAAATTTTGCAGGAGCTATGTCCACCCACATGCCATCTGACCAGCCTCCACACACCCCTGCCCAAGTACCCCACATTGAGGACACCACCCCTCCATATAAAGTCTTTCAAGCTCACTTCACTTACCAGCCCCTCTCTCTCACACCTCACACACACACACACACACACACACACACACACACACACACACACACACACACACACACACACACACACACATCCCCACTCACACAGTGCCTAATGGAAACCTGTGTCACTGTGGCCTTACCCACCACCACATATGATGACAATTGTGCCCTTCTCTCTTTGCTCTGTTACCAGGTTAGTTTGTGTCTGATTCACAATGTGGCCAGTCCATGCATGGTATAACGTAGTCTGGTTATAGTATATGTGCAATATTAATACTCTTTGTTATGTCTAATCTGGCCTGTAGTTATAAACCAGATACCATCTCTTAGCCAGCACCATAGCATATATCTCACATGGTCATTCCATGCATCTAGGTTATCCACAAACTCCTCATCAGGTACCTCTTCCACTGTTGACTATAATACATTCTATTCCCAATGTTAAAATCCTGTTGTGTCTATTTGCATACCAAAATGTTGTGTAACATTGTACATGTGGCAAATATTGTGCTGCTTGTTTTCAGAGCATTCTACAGGGTACCACAGGAAGTGTTTAAATAGTGGAAGCGGGCTTTCATTAATCCAAACACAATCAATGATATTTCAGTTCTGCAATAATACAGTGTTGTATACATTCTCTACCATGCTGTGTGGGTTTTTTACAAGTATCATGAGCTGTGGCTCCAGGCTTATCCAGCATCACCAATAAGATATCCTTGAGGAAAATCACCCCACACAAATTGCTGATATAAGTTTGATGTGTGTCAGATGTGGGAAACATGGTCACTGACTGGACGACACACTGACACATTGTATGTTAGACCCTGTACATTATAGACCACCTGACAGTTAATCATAGGAGGCTACTAGGATAATGGCCTAAGGGCCCTTACAAGCCTAGCCTAGTTAAACCCTTAATTCCCTACTTGTTTCCTACAATCAGACTAATTTATTACCTGCTGCCCCTTTCCAAGAGGGACACGGATGAACCCCCCAGAGTGAATTTATGATTTCCCATCCAATTGTCCAAGTTGCTCTTAAATAGGGTCAATGAAGAACTCTGTTTGACTTGAATTGGAAGATTGTTCCAGAGAAGCGGTAACCTCTGTGAGACATATCTGTCTCTCCAGTAAATCCTGTTGATGTCGCATACTATGTTAAGGTCCCTTGACTGAGTGCATCATATACCATTTGACTTGTGAATGTGCAGCATTTCCATTACAGCAGGATCTGAGATTGCCTTATATGTGAGGTACAGATCACCTCTGAGTAGTCTATATGACACAGAGTATAATGACAATGACCTCAGTCTGTCAACATATGAATGTGCTAAAGGCCATGTATTTTCTTTGTAATAAACCTCTGTGGTCTCTCCAGTTGCTGCAGGTGCCTGGTGAGGTACATCCTGAAGGCAGCATTGTACTCTCTTATTGGCCTGATTAGGGAAGAGTACAGGGGGTTAATAACCTCCTTTGTTCTGGAAGCAATGCCTTTACTTATAAGGTGGGCAATGTAGAATGCCCTTCTTACCAACAAGGAGACATGGTGGTCAAAGGACAGGTTGTTGTGAACCTGTGTGCCCAAACCTCTCACCACTATTTGAGTGCTTAGGAAATTGTTATTAAAGTGGTAATCTGTAGGAACATCTCCTTTGCTGAAGGGGGTAATAACGCATTTTTTAGTGTTAAGTTTCAGCACATGATTCTGGTACCAGTTGTTTGTCTGTATAAGTCCCTCTTGTAGGATGTTGACATCACTTGGGGACTCGTTGACCACTCCCTGTTTGCAGTCATCAGCAAACCTGGTCAGCCACAGACCACTAGTTTTTGCCTGATGTTCTTCGTGTTTCACTGTTGCAGTCATTACATTTGGGTAATCCTGCTGGCAGGTTGCCCTCAGTCAGCCTGAATTCCAAAGTCCTGGGTCCTGCATCGGCTGCCGTCACCCCTTCCCTGACGTCAGGTCATCAGGGGTATAAAAGAAGCAGCCTATGCCATTTTCTTCAGTCTTTCTTGCCGTGCGGTGCCCGAAGCAGAAGCAGTTCGCAAGTGTCGGTCGGCCAACTCCTGAGATTTTCGTGTTCGAGTTTCAGATCCGAAGTCTTCATTAAAGCTAAGGACCCAGCTGGGGAAACTTTTTTCTTGCTCCAGACCGATGTCAGAAAAAGTTAATAATTGTATTTCTTGTGGAAAGCAAATACCTCATAAGGACTTTCATTCTTACTGTATTCCTTGCCTAGGCCCTGACCACGATGTTGCTTGTTGTCGGTTTTGTGCTAGATTTAACCAACATACTATTAAGCGTCGGTATGATTTTGCATTAAGCTATTTTGGACGCAGATTTAATTATAAAATGTCGTCGGATAGCCATCACAAAAAAACACAAAGAAAAAGAAAAAGACAGGCAACCGAGGCCCAAAACCAACGGCAAAGCTTCACCTAAGCCAGTCACCGGTTCTCAGTGAAGTGCTTTCGCAGCCCCTGATGCTCGCTACCTTAGAGTCGCAGACCCCTACCGACTCCCACGTGGAGTCGGCTAGGCCGCTGGAAACTCAAGGTATTGGAGCCTCGGACATTATTCCCTCCAATGGGTCCGGAGCCGCTGAGCAGGCACCGGCTTCTGAGGGTGTATTCAGACCTAAACAATTATTTATTAAACCGACTCCAGCTTCAAAGGCAAAGACTAAAGCATCTTTAAAGACAAAGAAACAAACTCAACAGCCACATGGACAGGCCTCCATTCCCAAAAAACAGATGCTCAAAATGGCCAAAGACTTGATTACCTTGATCAGGGGTTCCCATCCCCCTCCTAATAAGAGGCCTAGGCAAGAGACAGACTATGAATCTTCAGATCAGGTTTCTATTTCTTCTGATTCCTCTTCTGATCAGGAATATTCACTTCCCCCCTATGAGGATTCTGATGCTGAAGAATCCATTCCTTCAGCTTCTCCTCCTGAGGACTATTCTTTTGGGGAAACCTTGCATACCATGAGGGAGCATTTCCACTGGGAGAGCCAAGATTTTTCAGAATCTAAAAAAGAGGCTCAGGGACTTCCTTTTACTACCTCAACACAGGCCTTTAGCTATCCCACCTGTGTTAGACATTGTAGATGATGTGTTCTCAGAGTCTAGTCTGACCCCTGACTCCTGTTAACCCTAACAGATATTACAGGGTTCCTATTCTCATAAATTACTTTTCAAAAACCTTTCTGCAGACCCAGAAACTATTTCACAGGGTCCCAAAGGGGTTAAGGCTTCCACTGCTAAAAACCCTACCCCCTCTGACAGAGATTCTAGGGCTCTGGATAGATGGGGAAAAAAGGTTTACACATCTGCTACCTTGGCTATAAGGGCCTTAAACTGCCAGTTTCATATGCTCAAATATCAGCAATATGTCATGACATTGCTTAAACAGAAAATGCTGGTAAATTCAGAATGTGCAGAAAATAAAGAAATGCAGGGTTTATTGCATGCAGCTGAACAAGCTGGAAAGCATACTTTGCAATGTGGTTTTGATTCTCTGGAGGCTCCAGCAGGGACACAGTTATGGTTTCTGTAATTAGGAGGCATGCTTGGTTAAAGGAACAAAATCTGCCTGACCATGTCAAAGTTAAACTATTAGATGCACCATTACAGCATGATACATTGTTTGGTGTTAAGGCAGAAGAGGTACTAAAGAAAATGGAGGACAAAGCTAAATCTATGCAAACTGTCAAAGATTTTTTTACAAGTACAGCCACCTAGGTTTAGCAGAAACTGGCCTACAAAAAATTGGTCCTTTCCAGTGTCAGACAGACCTCAAAGGGGCAGATCCAGATGCCCTAGAGGCAGATCCCAGGCTCAAGGTTCGTACAGGTCTAAGCAATGGGGTGCTTCTCCCTCCAAAAATGGAGAAGACAAATCACAGCCATACAGGAAACACCAAGCACTTATCTCCTGGCAGCACCTTTAGGGGGAAAACTAGCACTTTTTTTCTCAAAATTGGCACACTATAACCCAGGACAAATGGGTTCTAAACATAGTGTCACAAGTCTACAAGTTTCACTTCCATACCCTGTCAAAGGCAAATGGTTGGCCAGATCTGCCAAAACATCAATGGGCAGAGGCACAAAAACAAGTCTCATCCCTCATGAACATGGGAGCCATTCAACAAGTGCCACAGCAAGAGCAGGGACAAGGATTTTACTCAAGACTGTTCTTGGTATCCAGAAAGGATGGAACATGGAGACCGACACTGGACCTATCTATTTTAAACACTTTCCTGGATAAACCAAAATTCAAGATGTTGACCTTGCAGCAGCTTCTGCCCATGCTGGGCAAAAAGGCTCGGTTCGTGATTTTAGACCTAAAAGAGGCATACCTGCATGTCCCAATCAGGCAATCATGCAGAAGATACCTCAGATTCAAGGCTGGCTCAATGCATTACCAATTCTCTGCACTGCCCTTTGGCTTATCTACTGCACCCAGGGTCTTTACAAAGTGCCTGGCACCAGTAATTGCTTTCTGCAGACAAAGAGGAATACAAATATATCCTTACTTGGACGACTGCCTCATTCAAGCAGAGAACAAAGACATTCTACTACAACATCTGGCGTTTGTGAAAAGACTTTTAACATGCCTAGGGTACACAGTCAACGAAAAGAAATCAAAACTAGTACCCTCTCAAGAGATAATATTCCTGGGTGCAAGCTTAAATACAACTGCCCAGATGGCTTATCTCAAGCCAGACAAACAAAGGCAACTGACTACCTATTTCAAAGGATTGGCAAGGAAGGCCCAGTTATCTGCAAGAAAAATTCTGCAGGCTTTGGGCTTCATGGCATCCTGCATCCTACTAATTCCGTGTGCAAGACTGCATATGAGGAAACTTCAATGGTACCTAAAAAGTGTCTGGATGCAACATTGCCTCAGCCTGGAAACAAGGATTACTCTCATTCCCTGCCTGCAACAGGAGTTTCAATGGTGGGCAAAGGCTTGTCACCAAAACAAGGGACACCCATTCTCATTACCCCCAGCCAGGCAGAACCTAACAACGGATGCATCAGATTATGCCTGGGGGGCCCACATGGCAGGAAGATGCATTCAGGGCACATGGTCTTCAAACCAAATGCATCTACATATCAATCAAAAAGAGATGCTAGCTGTTCAAAATGCCCTGACAGCCTTTAAGGACCTACTTCATCCGGGACAACTACTGATAAAGACAGACAACATGACGGTCATGTGGTATATGAACAAGCAGGGGGGCACACATTCTTACCCCCTTTGCAGACTAGCCATGACATTGTGGGACACATCATTGACTTACCAAGTACATCTGCAGGCACAATTCCTGCCAGGAAGGGAAAATACTCTGGCAGATGAACTAAGCAGAAACCTCATGGATCCCCACGAGTGGCAGTTGAATCCACAAGTCTTCAGCATGATAACAAGGAAATGGGGATGCCCAGACATAGATCTATTTGCCTCCCCTCACAACTACCAACTAAAAAGATTCTGCACAAGGATTTATCACAGACTAGCATGGAAAGTGGACGCCCTATCTTTCAGCTGGAAAAACCTATCAGTATATGCCTTTCCTCCTCTGCCTCTCCTCCCCAAGGTACTCCTAAAGGTCAGACAGGAGAAGCCAAAGATGATACTGATTGCCCCAGACTGGCCCCGCCAGTACTGGTATCCAATCCTAAGGAATTTGTCTCATTGCCCAGCCTGGACCTTACCTCTAATACCTCAGCTACTGTCCCAGCAAAACAATCAGATCCTGCACAGCCACCTCAGGACTTTAAACCTGGCAGCATGGCGGATAATGTAGTCATACAAAACACACCTCTCAGTAAAGCTCTGATGGATGTCATTTTGGAAGCCAGAAGGCCTAGTACTTGAAAATCTTATGCTGGAAAATGGAAGGGATTCTGTGCTTGGAACCATGCACAAGGAACTGATACAGCTGTACCAAACATTCCTCAGATTTTGCAATACTTAACTGAGATGCTGGACAAAGGCCTATCTTTTTCATCAATTAAAATTCATGCCTCTACCATTTTGGCTCATTAGAATACAGAGCCACCAGTCTTTTCTCATCCTTTATTAAAGCAGTACCTAAGAGGAGCTAAAAATTTAAGGCCTCCAAGGAAATCACCAAAACCTGCATGGGACCTCAACTATGTCTTGGAAAAACTCACCCTGCCTCCTTTCGAGCCAGCTGCTACTGCTGATATAAAGTTTTTATCTTGGAAAACAGCTCTGCTCCTAGAAATAACTTCTGCAAGGCAAGTTTCATAGCTACAGGCACTAATGGCTGTGGAACCTTTTATCATTTTTCATCCAGACAGGGTCTCTCTTAGGACAAACCCAACATTTATGCCTAAGGTGGTGTCCAGTGTGGCTCTTAACCAAACTATTCATCTGCCAACTTTTTATCCAATTCCACAGAACAAAGGGGAGAGAATTCTGCATTCTTTGGACGTACACAGACAACTTAGATTCTACTTGGACAGAACCAAAGTTTTCAGGAAGACAGAGCAATTACTAGTGGCATATGCTGCAGGATCACAATGAAAGGCTATCTCAAAGCAGACTATTTCAAAGTGGATAGGCTACTGCATTTGTTTCTGCTATTTATGCCATGACAAGCCAGTACCTAAGGACATTATGCCATACTCTACTAGAGCTGCAGCCACTTCAGCAGCCTTTCTCAGGGGAGTACCAACCAAAGACATTTTAGAGGCCGCTACTTGGAGTTCAGTGCACACCTTTACAAAGCACTATCATCTGCCACTCTTGTCTACATCCAGGGCAGGCTTTGCTACTGCAGTTCTGCAGGGCCTCATACCCGCTCCTAATGCTATTTAGCTCCAGCCCCCCCCAACCACAGCTTTGGGACTCTACCCAAATGTAATGACTGCAACAGTGAAACACGAAGAACATAGTACAGTTGTGTACACTTACCATAAATGTAGCTGTTCAAGTGTATTCACTGTTGCAGTCCAGGTTACCTACCTGCCATCCCCCTTTTTTCTGATGGAACTGATCTTTCCTTCTCTGATTTATACAACCTATGTGGTGTATTTGCTTGTAGATGAAGATAATATTTATATTGGTGCATGTATATTTTATACATAAATTGTGGCTACCCTTATAGTGGGCACCTGACATCTGGAGCAAGAAAAACTGAAGAAAATGGTATCGGCTGCTTCTTTTATACCCCTGATGACCTGATGTCAGGGAAGGGGTGACAGTAGCCGATGCAGGACCCAGGACTTTGGAATTCAGGCCGACTGAGGGCAATCTGCCAGCAGGATTACCCAAATGTAATGACTGCAACAGTGAATACACTCAAACATCTACATTTATGGTAAGTGTACACAACTGTACTTTTTCTCCTGTTTGGTATCTACTTCTCCAAAGTACAGGCTAACACAGAAGGTCTCTGGCTAATGAAGTTTGCAGATGACTGCAAACTAGGAGCCATAGTCAAGTCCCCAAATGATGTGGACATCCTACAGAAGGGCCTCACTGAGACAGATGCCTGGTGTCAGAGCCATGGCCTCAAGCTCAATGCCAAAAAGTGCAGTGTCATTCCCTTTGTTAAAAACTCTGTACCCATGAACTACCACATAGGCAGCAATCTACTTAACACCGAATGTGTGATAAGAGACCTTGGGACCCACGTGGACAGTAGTCTCTCCTTTGATAGTCACATCGCCACAGTAGTCAGGAAGTCCTTCTACGTGGCACACCTCATCATAAAAGAGTTCTCATCCAGGAAAAAAGAGATCATTGTTCCCCTCTACTCAACACTCATCAGATCCATTATAGAGTACAACGCCCCTTTTGGAATGTACCTCACAAGACATCTGCAGCAGCTGGAAAGGCCACAGAAGTACCTCACAAAAAGGATTACTGGCCTCAAACAAATGCCCTACACTGACCGTCTCAAAAAACTCCAGCTTTACTCCATAGCATATCGCCTACTCTGAGGTGATCTCTGCCTAACATATAAAGCTATGTCAAACCCAGAGCTGTTGGACATGCTACACCTAAAGAAATCCCAATCCCTCCAAGCGACACGTTCTAGGGACCTAAACCTTGTCACCACAATAAACAGGACATGCTGGAGGGATAGACTCCTGTCCCAGAGACTTCCCATACTCTGGAACAGGCTACCCATCTATGTCAAGCAAAGTTCTTCATTAGCACTCTTCAAGAAAAACCTTGATGAGTGGATCGGAAATAAAGAAATACACCCCGGGGATCACTACTGTGTCTCTGCTCAACAGTGGCACAGGAAAATAACTTTCTTGGGTGGCGTAAGCCAGGGAATCTTGTTGGCTAAGCTTACTTAGGCCCTTGGGCCGATAGCCTAGTACCTACCTATGAACCTATATACTTCTGAGAAGTAAATGCTAAACAAAAGGGGCCCTAGCACCAAGCACTGTGGAACACCAGTGGTTACAGGTCTGCTGGTAGAGCTTGAGTCACCTATTTTGACTGTATGTGATCTATCGGTGAAGCAGTTTGCAACCCACCTGGCAATATACAGGTTATTCCCCAGCTGAGTGAGTTTATCAATAACGCCTGAGTGGGGAATAGTGTCAAAGGCCTTGGCTAAGTCCATGTAGGCTGTATGTACAGATTTGCCTTCATCCAGAGCTTTGGAGACTGTCTCAAAGAAACCCACCAGGTTTAACAGGCAAGATTCCCCTTTAATGAAGCCAAAATGAGTCAGGTCAAGCATTTGGAGGTCTCAGATATCTATGTTGAAAAAGTCCATGATGATTCTCTCCATGGCCTTACAGATAAGGCTGGTCAGGCTTATAGGTCTATGGTTCCCAGGGTCAGTGGATGCACCCCCATTATGTAAAGAGATGATGGTAGCCATTTTCCATTCAGCAGTGACAAAGCCAACGCTTAGGCTGTGGTTGAAAAAGGTACCTAGTGATGCTGCTAATTCTTGTTTTAATTCATTAAGAATACAGCCAGGGATGTTGCCAGGTCCCATAGATGCTCTGTTTTTGGCTTTGGAAAGAGCTTTTAAGATCTACACCTTAGAGATACTAGGTGGAGAACAGGTGTTAGGGATGCTCTTGGATATATGTGGCAGGGACAGAGGTGAGAAGTTTCCACTGAACCTGTCCACTAGCAGGTTGGCAATTTCCATGGGTTCAGTATATATGGTGCCATTAACAGCAAGATCTGCGCAGATCTGGGTTTTTCCTTTGAGGTTTCAGGTGTCGCTAAAGTAAGCTTTGTGGTTATCCTTAGCCAGGGTAGCTAATTTGGATTTGTAGTTAGCCTTGGAACACTTTACCAGCTGCCTAATTTGCTTGTTAAAGCTGAGGAGGGTGTGTTTCCAAGTCAGAGACTGTTCCTTCCTGCTCTTAGACAGCAATTTATTTCTGTTATTGTATAACCTGTTTATGATGCATGTCCACCAAACAGGTTTGTTCTTTGTTGAAGATCTTACTTTGGTCCTGTCAGGTACTGCTGAGTCAATACAATTGTACATATGTTTATAAAAAGCATTGGTGATGAAGTAGAATCCCTTATGGTTGACATTGTCCCTGTGTCCCAAGTGGGGATTTGATAGCAATGTGGAAGCAGCTGATGACACCAGGTATCTAAGGGAAATTGGCTGTTTCATAAAACGCCTGTATGATATTGTTTTACTCCTCTGTGGTGCATGGAGACCACATATGGTCTTCCATGTGTTGTAGCATGGCACTGAGATACTAGTATAGTAGTCATGAGGCAGATACCTGGGATACACTCAGTGTTACCATCTGGTTGTTGGAAGGTTCCTGTAACCAGGACTGTCAATGCTGTACATACTCTGGTGTTTACAGAATGGTTATTCCATGTACCCCATGAGTCTACATGTGAGGGTGACACAGCTGTACATCTGTACCAGCTCCTGAATTGTGTGTCCTTAACAGCAATACCTGGACCTCTTGCTTCAGTGACTTAGACAGTGTGTCACCCACTGCCTCTTGAAGAGTCGACAGCAGGCATTTTTTTCTGCTCTTAATTGACAACTTGTGGTTCTATGGTCATTGGTCATCATATTTACCCGATTTTCTTTCCAGGGCTTTAACGTGTTGATATGATAGATCTGCTCAGAGACCCTTTTTCCTCCCATTCTCATCTTATATTTTATCTTATTCTGTTGTTCGATGACCTCATAAGGTCCTGGCCTAATTTATGTCATTCCCATGTGCTCTCACACAATGGGCATTATCAGTCTTTGTATTTCTTACAGACTATCAGTGTTTGCGTACAGTTTTCTTCTTTTCAAGCTTTCTTTACTACATACAATAGACCTACTGAGTGCCTACCATATAACAGGTCAAAGGGATTAACTCCTGTGGGGGCTTGGTGCGCTTACCTTATGGACAACATCAAATCTGGTAACAACTGCTCTCAGTTTTTCCATCTTTCTCAATGTCTCTTAGCATGGGTTCTAAGCTTTTGTTGAACATTTCCACCAAGCCTTCTGGTTTGGGGGGTGGTAAGTACAAGTTCTCAGCTGTTTCACCTGGAAACTCTGACAGAGATGTCACAAAATCTTTAACATTAAGGGGGTGCCTTGGTCTGTCAACATCTCCTTACTTGTGCTTACCCAGGAGAACAGCAGTACCAGTTCTTTTGCAATGGCCCTGGAATTGGCTTTCCTAAGAGGAATAACCTCAGGGACTAGGAAGACATAGTCTAAAACTCCTAGGGATATACTGGAGTCCAGTGCGTGATCTAACGAGTACTCTGCAATGCCCATTGCAATCCTTTCCAAAGGCACTTCGTTTATTGCCATTGATACCAGGGGATTTATACATTCAGGGCTTAGGGTTGTCTTCCGACATTCAGGAAAGCTTGCATAGTAGTTCACAAACTCTTTCATTATTCTGAGCCAAAAAAAAACTAGGAATTATATTTGTCTTAATCTTGTTCATGTTCAAATGGGCCCAAAATATACAGCCATAAACCACCTTTATGGCTGTGGCTTTGAAAGATTAGGGTACCAAAAACTGTCATACGCTTCCTCTCCTTCTCTCTCTCTTGCCATCCTATACAGTAAGTCATTCTGTATTTTGAAATATGGGTAGGCTAGTGGAGGCCCAACAGTGGAATTCTCCCCCACTACCCTGGATACAGTCTCCCTGGCCTGATTTTATATCTAATCTTCCCACCTGATCCTCTTAAAAGTGAGAGAACTTACTCAATGCTTTGTTAGACTGAGACATCCTTCACTGGTTATGTCTTGAGGGCATAACTCTCAACCTCTCAGTGCAAGAAATCTGGACAAAGACTGAAATAATGGGGGGACAAAGTCCCAAAAATAGATAAAGATTTTAAATATTGCTCCTATAAACTTAGAAAGTTGCTAGTATAACAGGTTTTGAATTATTAAGTATTCTCTGAAGGATTTAAAGTCTGAAACTCAAATGTATGTCATTAGTTAGTATTATTAAGTTACTTCAATCCTCAGTGATTTGCCAGGAAACCACACATTTTACGAGAAACAGACCAAAAATATGAGGCAAACATCTAGAAATGCTGCAGAAATCTGTACAGTTGAGAGGTATGCTTGACAGGTGAAAGACTCTGCATCTTCTCTCACTAAGGAGTCTCTGTGTCTCATTCCTCCTCAAGGAAGGATAACACACACTGTGCTCCAAAGAGCCGTCCTTGCCTTCCCTTTGATTTGAAATTTCCTTAACAGCGTTTTCTTCTCTTTGATCCTTTCTTGTTTTTCACTGTGCTCAGGCTCCTGGGGTTCTTCCCGTTCCCCTTTCTCCTTCAACAAATTTTCCACTCTGGATTCATGAGGCCTTGCCTCTTCCTTATTCAGTCACATTCCTCTACTTTTTTGGGGATTTTCTACTAAGCAGGGTTAAAGGGTCCCCTCTACTCTGAGCAAATATATATATAAGTATGTAAGCAAACATCAAACACGAACAATACTGAAGTGCAAAACCCCTCAAAAATAACTCTGAAGCATATATTCCCAAATGGAATATTGCTATTATGGGGCTTGCACTAACAAGTCACAGGATATCAAAAAATTACTGCACAAACCACATATATACATGAAAAATTACTCAATGCAAACATTTCACCATTTGCCTGTCTCATTCTTATAAATTATCTTATGAACAGAAACTCACTTTTTTCCTAGTTTGTTAGTATTCTTTTTCTCTGTTCTGAGTCTTATTTTTCGTTCATGTTTTACCCTTAGTGCTTTTGTGTGCTTAACTTCATTCCTTGACAAAACTGTGTAAGAAACTTCTTTGTGTGGAAGATTTTCTGTCCATATATCTCTAGTTAATCACTGTATATTGATCAGACAATAGTAGAAGTAACTTGTCTTAAGTAAAAACAATAATAAAAAATATATAATTTGAAATACTGGACAGAATTACTAAGTATTCGAAAGTAATCCAAGCAAGGCAGGCAGTCTGTTTCTAGTCGAAAATCCTTTATTAAGTACACAGACAAGCGATCCAAGTAAAACATAAATAACAGAGTAATAGTTTCCTCACAAGCTTTCTACATATATATATACATTTTATCAGGCAAGGGAGTGGTTTATTGTGCTGTAAAACAAAGTGTTATAGGTACACATGTTAAATTCACATCCCTTCCCCATCAATGTGACATTCAAGCTGGTCCTGCCCTACTTAGTAGCTGTCATAATAATATAACCCTTATGTACTTTAAATAAAATTTATAATGATGTGGTACCTCTTATTTAACCAGATTATTAAGTCTGTGATTTTATCCAAGACAACATACTACATGGCTGGAAATATATCAACCTTAGTCCATTTGGCAATCAAAAAATATATATAAATATATACATATACACTTTGTATGTAAAAAATCAATTGTAAAAATCATATTCTATTTTCATAACCTATTGTTAGCAAAGATCACTTTCATCCTAGACTTCTTCAGGTCTGTGTACTAGAACCCTAAAAACGATCTATAAAAATATTATTGTATAATTAGTTAGCATTGTTATTACACATCATTTAGTTAGCATTGTTATTACACATCATTTTGAATAAAGGTGAAAAAAGAGAACAAAAAAAAGAAAAAAAAATAAGAAGAAAAAATGTATGATGATGGAAACAAAATATACACTTAAATTAAAACTGATTTAACATGGTTCCAAATAATCAAAACAGGAAAAAAGGTGAATGGTATGCCACACAACACTGCAAAAAAACAGCGCTAAAAGTGAAGAAGAAAAATCAAGTAGCTGATCCAAACCACTGCTGGATACAGACATAAATTCAGTCCATAAAAAGCGTTTATTGTAAGCGCTTTCACAGTTCACAATGACTGCTTTATCAAACTACAAACACTGCTCACAACATTTAAAATAAACATCAACCAATGAGAACTGTAAAGTAATTAAACAATGAAAACACCACCATTACATCTAAGTTAACAAGTCCTTTCCTTTGAAATATTCTGTGTCACCCTGTAAAAAATATATATAAGTATAAATGTATATTAAAAAATATCCTAAAAAATACACATTAATTTATTTACATTTATTTATGGCACCTGGGCAATAGTCAGGGCTTTATCCCTCTGTGCCACTGAAGCTGGCCTGTATCATTTAATACTGCACAGGTGTGTTATAGCCAAACAAATGTAGTTCTAATAGGCATCACTTAATGTAAGCATAACAGTGATATTTTTAGCAAAGATATAAATAGTAAAATGGTACAAAATACAGCTAGAGAGACTTGTTACATGTTTTTTAAGCAGCACATTTCCAAAAAATCTGTGTAGTAATATTTTAATTTTAAAGCAAATATTAAACACATCTTTTGCCAAGACATAAATGAAACAAGTAATCAGGTATAAAACTAAATAAAGCAGATAAAATGTTCTTGGAACTCTGTGAGATACTTGTTCCTATGGGGCAGAGTTTGATTCCCTCAATGCTCATTGTCCTGTTGTGTGAGACTAAACATTGAACAAGTCATTTAACCAATGATCACACATCACCCTTGAAAAGGGATTCTGTTCCAGTGGGCTTACCTGCTTAACAAAGGGGTATTATTTATGATGATGATGATGATGATGATGATGATGATGATGATGAATAATCATAATAATAACAATAATGATATTATTATTATTATTATTATTATTATTATTATTATTATTATTATTATTAATTATTCCAGTAGAGAGTTGATTATCTGAACTAATTGGGACCTAGGGTAGTTCAGATAATCAAACTGTTCAGATAAAAAATGTATTTATTTATTTAACATTTGTTTACCAGGAAAGTCCGACTTGGAACGATTCCAATTTTCAGCGGAGGCCTGTGGAGAAATGATCTGCATCCATGTCTTTGTAATGCGGGAGGAAACCAGAGCACCTGGAGGAAACCCACACAAATGCATGGAGGACATGCAAACTCTGCACAGAAGGCGCCCCAGCTGAGAATCAAACAGGAGAACCTCTTGCTGTGAGGTGAAAACACAACTGCTGCACCACTGCGCTCATCCAAACTTCTAAAATCTTGTTTTTTTCTGCACGCAGAAATACACTTTTCAACCATTCAGTGATTCCATAGGTTCATAGGATGTTACTAGGCTACTGGCCCGGAGGCCCTTATAAGCCTAGCCAAGAATTTCACCCATGTTCCCTCAAAGACACCTGTTTCCCCTGTCCAGCAGGGACACAAGTGGGATCCCAAGGGTATATTTTCTGTTTCCCATCCAGTTGTCCAGGTTCCTCTTAAAGAGGTCTAGAGAGGTACTCTGCTTGACATGGAGAGGGAGTCTATTCCACAGACAGAGGAGTCTTTGAGACACAAATCTATCCCACCAACAAGTTCTATTAATGACACAGACCAGGTTAAGGCCTTGTGTGTAGGTTGCATGAGTGGAATTTGTCTTACGAATATGCAGCAACTCCATCAAGGCTGGGTCTGAAATGGCCTTGTATGGTAGACACAGGTCACCTCTGAGCAGTCTGTATGAGACTGAGTAGAGGGACAGGGCTTTTAGCCTATCTGTATAGGATAGGTGTTTGAGACCCTGGATTTTCCTGGTTAGGAACCTCTGTGGTCTCTCCAACTGCTGCATGTGCTTGGCAAGGTACATACCGAAGGGGGCATTGTACTCGATAATGGGTCTGATAAGGGAGGAGTACAGGGATGTTATGACCTCCTTGTTCCTGGATGAAATACCCTTTATTTATGAGGTAGGCCATGTAGAAAGCCTTCCGTACAATGGAGGCAAAGTGGTGGTCAAAAGTCAAGTTGCTATCAACCTGGGTGCCCAAGTCCCTCACGACTGATTACATGCTTAGTACATTGTTATTAATTTGATAATTAGTGGGGATGACATTTTCCCCAAAGGGGATAATGGTGCATTTCTTGGCATTCAATTTAAGGCCATGCTTCTGGCACCAGTCATTAATTTGGGTAAGGCCATCTTGGAGGATGTTCAAATCACTAGGGCAATTAAGACAGCGCCCAGCTTGTAGTCATCTGCAAACTTGGTCAGCCACAGACCACTGGCTTTGGACAGTAAAGAATATTTCTCATACACAATCTGGCTACAATCTCAAAGAGCATGCTAAAACAATACTTATAATGTTTGCCTTTTCAGGCTTTATGATTTTTCCTACCCGAAAACTTTGAAAGGTTGGTTTAGATAATTGACATTTCAGATAATCGACGTTGGGATAATTGACTCTCTACTGTATTACTACTTTAACCTTACTGCACCTTTTCCTTGTAGTCTCTTGAAAAATAAAATTGGTTTAATTTACATTCTGTTTGTTTTTAGTCACTTTTATTTATTTTTCTGTTCATTATTATTCTTTATTCCAGAGTAAACCCTGTAATCCAGTCTCCTCTTTCTCATTTAATTTGGCTTGCCTTCCACCACTCATTTCCAAATGTCCTAAGCACCTTCTGCAGATTTCTAACATCTTAACTGGAAATGTCAGATTATACCATTTAGGAGCTTGGAAAGCCCTCCTTATTTGTGGCTCCCCTTTCAGTTAAGCTGTCTTTCTCTGCCACAGTAATCATCAAACCATCTGCTAAAAACCTCCATTCTTACAAGAAATTATCATTTCTGCTTTCCAGAAAGTTACTAAGCATACAGTCCAAGGGACCATTGAGGAACACTGTCCAAATGTCCAATAGATTTGGAACAGTGTCTGGATAAGTGAATTGCTCAGAGTCACAAAGTAGGCAAATGAAGGCTGACAGAATCGAACTTTGTCCTTCAGGATGCATCTCGTTAACAGCTCATACCCTTAATCTTCTGTGCATTATGTTAGATATGCAAGATGTCATATATGTCATGTCTTATTTCTTGAATATGGATCCCTACAGAATTTGCCTCCATTTTTTCACATTCCTGATTCTTGCCCGCAATAACATCAGCCTCATGTTCTAGCTTTATCGCTTCCAATAAAGTAACTGCAATAGTTTTGTCCACTCAGCAGTTCAGTCAACATAATCAGGCTTACAACTGTTTTGCTGATCAAGCTTCACATTTTGCACATGTAGACACCTGCTGCTAGATACAGTCACCTCATTACTCTATCACAGCTCCATCCACATATCTTATTCCAGTCTCTCTTAGGAAACCTGCCTCCACAGAATTCTAAACCTCTACTAAATTGTGAAATGTCACATGTCAGAAGTCTGAATGCTTAAACAGTGCTGGTGGAGAAACTCAGTAACTGAAACATTACACCAGAGGAAGTCAAACAAAGAAGAATACATTGTAGAATATGAAGATGTACTGAGAACGTTTCTATTATATAGTTCGGTGTGACCTGAAACATTATTAAGCCAGCAAGTTCATGTTCATTTAGAGTGAGCAAAGAAGAAAAACACCTGACACAGTAATAGGGAGAGCAGGTGTACAAGATAAATGATAATAAATTAGAGTACAAGATAAATTATAATAAATTACAGTGGTTGCTATGTTTTGTTTTTAAGGAACTAAAGCCAGTGACAAAACTGCCAATAAAAGTGTGGCTGTATTGCTCTGCTTTGGCAATTATGGGGCTCAGGTGCTGTGTTTGTACTAATGGGCCCCTGCGGGTGTTTTACATGTTTTTTTTTCTTTTATTTCTCAAATCATTTAAGTTTCCTGGTGATGTTTAGGCAACATGTCAAAGGAGCCAAACATACATTTTAGCACATTAAAAAAATAAGGTAATCACATTTCTGTATTATTATTTTTTTTTTTCTTGAGTGTGGTATTGCATCTTAAGTGCTGTTCCTCTACAATCACGTAACAGGTGCTCTGACAGTTTCTAGGATCTGATGCACTTCAGTCTTACTCTTTGCCCACATCATACCTCATCTGCTGTAATTTAGGCATGGCAGTATGGCTTTTAGATGATCATCCTGATTAGTCACCCCAAGGATGCATAAATCCTTGCACATCTGCCTATGAACCTTGTCATTACAAATGGCATGACTAACATTCGGTAACAATGTGCTGTCTATAAAAGATCTCTCATGTCTCAGGAAGATGTAAAGTAGTTTTTATGGTGCAAAGTTCCTCATACCTCCTACATCAGAATCTGCGTCCCCTACATCCCTGAGCTATAATAAGGGAAAGAAGATATCTCCCTTGAAACATTTTTCTAGGACGTCATTTTGTCAGTCAAGAAAACCATGAGCTAATCTACAGACGTCAAAAAGGTGAGTATTCTAGACTTTCACCAGGTTTTATCCTTGGATTTATCACTCTTCTGCCTAGATGTATAAATCGTATTAGTATTAGACTGCTTTGTAGGCACACACATTATTAAATTACTGAACTAACACTGTCACCACTTGGATGGAGGTAGCCTTACTGGTTTTGTAATGTATTATTTTTAAGTATGGTTGTGTAGTAAAAGTGAAGTGCATTAAACAGGAAAAAATATAGTGCACAGAAGCTGTCAAGAATACCAGTAAAGACCCAGCAGTTAAATATGAGCACAATGAACGCCTAACATTGAAGTTTCACCTTTTTACATTTGTGAGGACAGCAGAAAGCACAAGCATACCGAAAATACATCACTTTCTGGCAAATTAACAAACTAAAAGAGAAACTGCAATTTCTATTATATTAGTGGGGCTGGCGCACCCTTACATCCCCCTTCACTGTGCTAATAAATTAATGCATAAAAGCTTAAGAGCTGGAGGTTAACAGAGTGATAGTAGTAGTAGTAGTAGCAATTTTTGACTATAAATCTATGTAATGATGCTCATAGCTCTAAAACAGTCAGGGACAAATCTCAACAGAATCAGGGACAAATCCAGAAATAATCAGGGACAGTCAGAGACCTTTTAAGATATTAGTTCTATTAACTTAAGGCATTGACAGGTTAAGATAATATCAATTAATTTATATATTGCGAGGTTAAATAAGTCAATAGCTCTAACAGTCATTATTTATTAAATGAAATTCACATTCTTCTCCACAAAAGTCACCAGTTTTAGGAGGGACTAAAAGGGACAGAGCTAAAATTTGACTCAAAATCAGGAGCATCCTGATTACTCACTGTACACCAGGCAGAAGAGTACATTTATTCCACTATGTCAAGAAGCAGGCATGAGATTCAAACGGCTGTACCCAGCTATCTTCAAAATATTCTTTCCTGGATGTACAAAATCATGTTTTGATGCAGTACATGATAAGGAAGAAATACAAGCGTTTGTCCAGCAAAATATGAGCTGTCAAACAGAAGAAGCTTCTGCTTCTTGTTCTTTTGGTAATAAAAAAACACACAAGGACTATGCCAGTCAAACATTTTCCAATGTTTCAATGGAAAATGCTTGAGAGTAGAAACAAAGCAGAAGAGTTGACTAGAAGAATCGAAAGTTTGTTGGAAATGAAGCAGAAACAGGATTTGGGAGACGGAGATGAACAGGAATAAAGCAAGCAATTTGGGAATTGACAAATGTGGGATTACAAAGCAATAATTATATTTGTGAAAATGACAGAACAAGAAAATTTGGAAATGTTGCACTTTTTTGACTTTGTTAAACTTGTAGGGAACTCTAAAGTATATGCTCTATTTCATGTCATTAATGTTCAGAAAAATACTTAGGAGAGGGCAAGAAGAGGGAGAAAGTTAACTATAAGTAACATTTTTTTTCTTACAGTAATATTTTTATAGTGCACACTTTTCTTTGCATGCTGTAAAGTTAAGTTTTCTCAGTTATTTCAAGTGTATGGGGATATTACTGTAAACAGGTGCTCATATTTTTTTCTCCCTTCTTCTCTCTTGCTCCTTGTTCAGTTTTAAGAAATGTAGGCACTGCAATGTAAAAGAAAGAGTAAAAGTATGGTCAAAAGAGCATGGCAAAAAATATTGATGTACTTTTTTTCATTCTTGCATAGGGAAATGGCTGGATTAAGACCCTTAGCCTCATCTAGAAACAAGATTTAAAAGAAAGCAAGCAAATGAAAAGGAATATTGAATATTCTAAAACTTTTTCTACCAAATACATTTATACTTAGTAGCAACTTTGTATCTGGTTGACATGTCTCCATGGAGAAAATATGATAAAGAGAAATAGCTAGGAGATAATGCATTCTGAAAACATTTAAGTGTTTTAATCTCTGGGAGAGCTATCAAAATAAGACAAAACCAGACATCACTTAGAAGCACCGGCTGTACCATGAGTCTTAGCATGGATAACCTTTATTTTAGGTTAACCCAAGTCTGTGAGTGTGGCTATCAGTATAGGACACTTGTAGTATTAGGAGGGTAAAACTTCAATATTTGAAGATGTACATAGTTTTGTGTGTTAATATTAAGTTAACAGGTTTTAGGGGGTGATTGGGTTGTGTCTGCTTTTTTGTTTGAGGGCTTTCAATAAAACAAAATGTTTTATAAGATGTGAATTAGGCTCAAATGGATATGACAAAAAACAACTGTATAAAAGATCAACCTACCAAACAGTGTATGCATGTAATATAAAAGCTGGAACTAGACACTTAAACAAATCTGTTACACATAAAAGGTGGGAATGATAATGTTTAACACAATGATACTTTCTGTAATGTCTTTAAATGTCAATGGTCTCACAGATAAATAAAGAGTAGTGAACTATATTAAAATGTAGAGTGCAAATAGCTATGGTACAGGAGACACACTTGGAAAGAATTGAACATGTGAATTTTATAAAGAAAGGTATTCAGGATGGTTATTCAGCAGAATAACTGGAACAAAGGAAAATATGAGTACTTATATTACCTGCAGGAGGTCCTCCAATTGTGAAAGAAGAGAATAAAAAAGATAATACTGGTAGATTTGTAGTACTAAGAGGCTACTGGCAAAAGAGGAGGATATATTTATATTTCACCTAAAACTGCTATAGTAAAGTTTAAGAAAATTCTGAAAGAAATAATCATCTTTTAGCAATGAATATTACTTGTAAGGGGGGACTAAAATTTGATTTGCAGCAGTGAAGACGTGATTGGGGGCCCAGAAGGGAAAATGTAACAAAGGAGGATAGGTTTTGAAAAAAAATATTTGGCATGGGAGATGTGAATTCAGTAACAGGTGTTCAGAGTGAATTTACATACTATTCTGCAAGATACAAAACCCTGGGCTAGGCTAGACAGAATTTACATTTCACAGGAACATGTGCATTTAATTGAAAGTCTTGATACACACACAATAACTATTTCAGATCATGCAATGATAACTAAACTAAAAACACAGGGTTATGAAATAAAAATGAGACACTGGTGATTTCCCACCCATCTACTGAAAAGAGAGGAATTTAAGGAATAGATAGTATAAATTATTCAGGTGCTATTAGAGAAAATAGAAATTTCTTCTGAAAATATACCTAGGGAGTGGGATAAAATTAAAGTGGAGTTTAAAATAGGGTGGGAATAAAAGAAAGGTAGATATGGTTAAGAAGTAACAAAAATTATTTAGAGGGACTCTCAAATATTAAAGTATTGCAGAATAGGGGGAATTTCACAGAAGAGGAAGAGGAGCAACTGCAGAATGCTAAACAGAAAATTAGGGATTACCTCAACAATATGCATGAGTTTAGAAAAGTTGCTGTTTTTTATAATACCTCTAGAGCACAAAAACACAATGAGTGAAGCAAAGGAAAGTAGAAATGGCTGTCACCAGGCGTAGGGAGCCTATAACAAGGAAGATAACAAGAGATCCTGTAGAGGTATTAGAAATATTTCAGAAATTCTATGAAAGTCTGTATAAAGTAGAAATATGGAAATCAAGAAAGGGTACAAATGGAAAAATTTATGGAAGAATTAAATATGCCAAAGTTAGAGGTAGATCAGACTCAATTACTAACAGTTATAATAGGAGGCGATGAGATAAAAATGGTAATGTATAACCTATCCCCAGGAAAGTCCCCAGGAAAAGATGGCATTCCTGTGGAAGTATGGAAGCTAGGAGAGAAAAAACTGACAAAGAGCTGGAAAGTTTTGTTTAACAGTATTTTAAGAGGAAGAGAAGTACCAACATCCTGGAAGAAAGCGGTGGCAGCTGTAATACCTAAAGAGGGTAAAAATCCATCAGATCCAGCCTCATACAGGTCCATTTCAATACTAAGCCATGATTATAGAGTGTTTATGTCTCTAACTGCTGAAAGAATTGCAAAAGTGATGCCAAAATTGATAGATATGGATCAATGTACTTTTGTGGAGGGGAAACAAACATTTGACAACACTAAAAGAACAGTGATGATCCACAGAGAAGCACAATGTAAGAAAATAGCACTGCTGTTAGTGGGTCTTGATTCAGAGAAAGCATTTGCCAGATTAAGCTGGGACTTTATGAGCAGAGCAATGGAAGCATTTGCATTCCCTGATAAAATTAAAAGGTTGATTAAGAGGATATATGAGGGATCGGAGGCAAAAATTAACCTAAGTGGGTGGGTTCCTCTCTGATAATTTCTGCTTGAGCAGAGGAACCAGGCAGGGGTATCCTCTTTCCCCTTTGTTATTTGCATGATATTTAGAACCATTGGCAAAGAAAATAATGAATTCGGAAATTCAAGGATATAATTAGCATGGTAGTCAACAAAAGCTGTCTCTATTTGCAGATGACATTATTTTATATCTGATAAAATCCTAAAAGGACACTTCATTGTTGTGGAACATTTTGAGACAGTTTCAAATCTTTTCGGGATACAAAATTAATGAAGCTAAAACGAAGACAATAGTGGTAAATTATGTACCCATACACAAATTGGTTCAGCAGTATCCATATTTATGGGGGCATGATAAAATAAAGTATTCAGGAGTATGGATTAAAAATGATTCCAGTATGGCAGCTAAGGATGTGTGAGAAGAGACTAAACAAAGGTTAATACAAAACCTGTGAAATGGAAACTCTGTTACATGGATATTTATAGTAAGATACAAGCAGTTAAAATGTTTTTAGTCGCTTTAGTCTTATACACAGGTCAGGCATATTTTTATCAACCAGAGAAGTTGTGGATAGGAATTAATAAAGAACTGAAGGATCTGGGAGGGGAAGATGGCAAGAGTCAAGTGGGATAAGCTGATACTTCCAAAAGAACAAGGCAGATTATGATTACCCGATTTGAAAGGGTATTTCAGAGTTACACAGTTAAGGCTCCCATACATAGCACAAGCAGAAACCTATAATTCAAAGTAAAAAGGGATGATAAAACAGGGGGAAAGCTCAAGAAACAAGGAGAGACTTTGATTTTGGATGCAGATCTTTAAAGAGTAAAACAACAATCATACAGAATATTATATTCATAAAGTAGCAGAAAACATTCTAAGAAGTAAGCCAATACAGGAATGGAGAAAAGAGTTTCTGCTGATACGGATGACTACAATTATGGATACAGACAATAGGCAAGAGGGAGCTGGAATTTATTGGAGAAAACTGGCAAAAGAACCAAGGTATTAGGAGCAAATAATTAGAGATAGAAAGATAATAAATGGGAAGAGGCCAAGAATTTATTTGGACTGCTGGTTAGAGATTGCCTTTCCTACCAAGGCTTGATATCAGAGTATAGGCAAAGAGAAAGAAATAGGGGGTCCCAAATGAAAGACCAGCACTACTAGAGTTTTTAGTAGAATCTAGAGCAGAAGCTGCCATTAAAAAAGGAATAATTAGTAGACTATAAAAAATGTTGCATGATAACTACAAGAATCCGTCTGAGGAGGTTAGAAAGGATTGGGAAGAGAGACTGGATAAGTAATTCACAAAGAAACAATGGGAGGGGGATATATCTATGTCACCCAAATATGCAACAAAATCTAGAATATTTAGGATTTTTGCCTGGAAATGTTAACATATGTATTTTTATAGCCTAAGTAGACTCCGGAAATTTTTTCCTCAGGTAGACAGCAAATGTTGGATGTATGGTAGTTGGGAACATATTTTCTGGGAGTGTAATGAGCTGCCAGACTTTAAAGATTCCCTGCAGACTACTCTATTAGAGATACTGGGTGAGCAAACTGGTGTAACCAGGGAAATTATTTTTCTGAGCTATGATATAGAATCGGAATTGCTTAGACATAGTAAGGCCTTGCTGAGTCTAATTATGGTGGCTGGCAAAAAGCAATTACTAGAAAATGGAAATCAAAGTCTAGACCAACTGTACTAGAAGTAGTGAATACAGCAACAGAGATAAAACAACTGGAACTGGGATCTTTAGAAAAGGCTAGGAGCAAGTTACATAGGGAAAAATTGAAACTGTGGGAACAATATATACAGGGGAGGAATGAGGTTTAAAAGAAGGCAGGATTTGAATGAGCTATGTAATGTTTGACATTGATTGGGTAGAATAGAAGTGATGTATAATGTTTGCTACAAAAATTATGTCAATATGGTTTGTTTTAATTTCTATAAATATATGATTGCCTATGTCATAACTGATAATTTAATAAAGATGCTTCTTGTTAAACAATGTGGTTTTCTGGAGGGGAAGCCAACATTTTACAACATTAACAGAACAATGATGACCCAGAAGGAAGCAGAATGTAAGAAAATACCTTTGTTGGTGGTGGGTCCTGATGCAGAAGACAGCATCTGACAGAGTAAGTTGGGATTTTATGAGTAAGCAATGGAAACATTTGCATTCTCTGATATAATAATAAGGTTAATTAAAAGGATATATGAAGGACTGGAGGCAAGAATTAAAGTGGGATGGTTCCTCTCAGATAAGCTATGTTTGAACAGAGAAACCAGACAGGGGTGTCCTCTTTCCCCTTTGTTATTTGCTTCCTATTTAGTCATTAGCAAAGAAAATAATGGACTCAGAAATACAAGAATATAATTGGTATGTTAATTAAGAAAATTGGTTTTATTTGCAAATTATATTATTTTTTTTACCTGATAAATCCAGAAAAATACATCTCAGTGTTGTTGAACATTTTGGCACAGTTTCAAGTCTGTTTGGGATATAAAATTAATGAAGATAAAACAAAGGCTATAGCCATTAACTATGTACTCACATAAATTGGTTCAGTAATACCCATATTTATGGGACATTATAAGATGACGCATTTAGTAGTATGGATTAAAAAGGCTTCTGTTATGGCAGCTAATGATATGTGGGAAGAGACTAAACAAAAGATAACACAAAAACTGAGAAACTGGAACCTCTTATTTATGGATCTGGATAGTAAGATACGGCACTTTATTGTTATAGGGGCAACACTTCAAGTGAGCACTTAGAATGTTATATTTGCAGTGCTGTTGTTTTTTTTAAATATAAATCCATTTATTTAATTTTCATAAACATGCTTTGTTTCACTTTATTAAGATGAGCAGGAAAATGACAATATCAACGAACCTTTATTTTTCATTGCTGACACTACTACGTGCATGCAGTAAGTTAAGTTTTGTTACGCTTCTGATGCACACATGTATTGTACAAAAGTACGCATTTCTTGTTGCTGGTGTTTTTTTTTTTTGCAGTGATTTCACAACTGCTGCTGAAGTGGCACACACACACACACACACACACACACACACACACACTTACTTACCTGTCACTGGTAATTATTAAATGTGATCCTTAGCTACTCCTTTCCTTACAGAAAATAGCTTATTTACAATATTTGGAAGGTAACACCTACGTTGCAGTGCTGATTTTACAAACGTCTTAGTGGTTACGAATATTTTCCTTAAAGTACACACAACAGGGTACTTTTGCTTTAGGGATCACATTTAATAATTATCATTGACTGAAAGTGTGTGTGGAGCCCACTGCAGCAGCACCTAGGAGATGATTGCAAGTGCTGGTAAGATTCCCAAACGCTCATTTTTGAAGTGTTGCCCCAATCTTATTTTCCTGCTAATAGTGACATGCAATTGCAGAAAAAGTGAGTTAGTAGCATAGACAGAACAGATCAGTGCATTTCAATGCATACCACACCAAGTTTCTGATCACTTTAAGCTTCTGACTACTCTGTCATTCGAATAACAATGTGTTACAGTACACACATCAGGGTTTTTCGTAACCACTATTACGTTAGTAAAATCAACACTGCAACGTAGGTGTTACCTTGAAAATATTGTAAATAAGCCATTTTCTGTAATGAAATGAGTATCAGAAGTTCTAACATATGTTGTTTGTATAGCTAACATCAGATGGGGATTACTTGCATAAAGAGAAGCAGTGACGCGTTAAACAGAAAGTGCTCATTTGTAAGTGTTGCCCCGATAACGGAAAAGTACCTAAGATACAAACAGTGAAAATATTTCAGTCCCTTTGGCAGTGGCAGCTGGTGACTTCAAATTAAAGGGGGGCTGGAGGAGACAGCTGAATGGGTGGGGCTAGTGGGTAAGGGGTGTGGCCAACTAAAAGGGGGTGGGGCTATGCTCAAAACCACAACACCTGGAACTTTAAATACGCTGCCCTGGGTGCCAAACCGTCATAAGGAGAGTCCAATTAAGACAAAATGAAGTGCAGAAGATAAAAATATTTAAATGCATTGGCTACATGACAGCTTACTAAATATCTAGACGGAAACAAAAAGGCTGTGAGGCATAAAAACATAAATTACTTTTTAAATACATTACTGGAATACCAGACAAAATCAAGCATAAAAAAAACAAGGTTCTCATTGCAATGCAGTTCTAATTATAATTTATATTCAGCTTTATAAAAGTACCAAGTAACATGCTGAAAGTAGCAATCTCTGTGATACCCCCACTTGTAAAAATGTTTCTTATCCAAAAAGGACCTGATGCCTGACAACAACTATCTACTCTTTTCATGAGGAAAACATGATCAAAGTAAAAAATGAACAGCAAACAAAAAACAAGCTCAAGATAAATTGCTTAAAGGATTACTGCACAGGTTATGGACCACACATGACAGATTGGCATTCTGCTTAGATTACGGGTAAAGCCTGCAAAGATGACTGCAAATCTCCAACAAATGTAATGAGCTTCTGAAAATACTGTAATCCTGTCCTTTATTACAAATACTGTCATATGCATTTCAATACCCAAGGCTTGTACGTTATCTAGTTATGTAAATATTCTCTGCATGGCAACAACAAAAAGGCATTCAGTGTTGGTAATTATTTAACAGTATGCTTATTAAAGGTTACTTGCATCTTACAATCTCAGAAAAGCTTACCTGATGGTCATTAAAGCATTGCTACATAAACACAGAGCAACAGGGCACTGCAACAGCATGCATTTTCTGAATAATCTTCTTCTTCTTTTGGCTTATTCTCGGTTAGGGGTTGCCACAGTGGATCACCTGTCCGCTCATGATTGGCAGTGGAGTTTTACAGTGTTGAGTTGCCAGCCCGGCGCCCAACCTTTCACAGAAGGCACACACACACACACACTCACGCCTAGGCCCAGTTTAGAGTGTCCAATCCACCTACAGCATGTCTTTGGGATGTGGGAGGAAACCGGAGCAAAAGAAGCATAAATCAACAGTATAAAAATATGACAGAAAACCAGAACATTCTGCAAAATCAAGGACAAATGAAAAGCCACTGTTGTACATGTCTAGCTTGGATGAGGGAATACTCTGCACACTTACAGTGCATAACTGTTCCTTGCCTTGCTTGGACACATCCAGAATCACTACATGGGGGAGTGGGGTGCAACAAGTATGTCACAATTTGAAATGTCTCTAGGTGATGGTGATGGCTCTGACACTCATACCTCCCAACCTCAGAGCAAGAAATCTGGACAAAGCCATACAAAGAAGTGGGACAAAGGACAAAAATAAAGACAATTTTTAAATATTGCTCTTATAAACTTGGAAAGATAATATAATAGTAGTAGGTTGTGCATTAGTATGAATTTCCTGAAGGGTATGAAATCTGAAACTCAAATGTCTGTCATTATTTTCTAACGACAATCTCTAATGATTTGCCACTAATTTGGCAGAAAAACACAATTTTATGAAAAACGGACCAAAAATGTGATGGAAAAATATAAAATTGCCATATAATACAACTGGGAACCTGTCAAATATTAGTACTGTTAACTTGAGCAGCTGACAAAATAAGAGAATCTGCATGCATTTCTGAAATAAACGTAATCTATAACTCTGATCATTACAGTTATTTATAATTGTAAACCCTCCACGTTTTCTTCCAAAATTGCCATTTTGTGGAGGGATTATTAGGGGGAGAGAAACATTTTGAACCAGAACTAGGGACAGTTGAGAAGTTTGGATATTCCTAATTCTATAAAGCGATTTATTTGCACGGACCTCTCAACCTCTTAATGCAGGAAATCTGGACAAGGCCAAATATATTGGGGGAACATACAAACAGTCTAAAAATTGCTCTTCTATAAACTTAGACAGTTGATAGAATAACAGTACTTGCTTTAGCATGCATTTTTCTGAAGGTTATGAAGTCTGAAACTCAATGTCTGTCATTATTTAGTAACTTCATTCCTATATGATTTGCCAGAAAACCACAAATTTTATGAGGAACAAACCAAAAATAAGAAGCAAAAATCTGTTCATTCTGCAAAGATCTGGACAGTTGAGAGGTATAGTTTAGCCAGGGCTGTCTATGAGTTTGCTGCCCTTCCCCCTCACAAAATCATGGTCGAATGAAGCCTCCCCCTTCAGCCATTCCAATGTCCCACTCCTTGGTTATTTCGTCCCATTTACCATAAACACTGTAATGTGCATACTGCTTTACTTCTGTGATGATTTGGATTTCATTTGAAAGTTTTATTTTGCATTTTACAGCACAAACACTAATAGACATCTGGTAAACAAACCAATGCAGTCTCACAGTGAAAATAGACTTAGCATTAAAACTTCTCTGCCCTTGAAACTCATTCACTGAAACAGCATTGAAACCCACATTCAAAGAAAATACATTTTGCCTGTGGCAGATAAAGATTAACTTTGGGCTGTTTCCAAATCATAGGCCCCTTGCACACAAAACATACATGTGCTCTTTGATACACCTTCCTGATTGTATTAAATTATATTCCTTGTACAACACAGTACAGTTGTTAGAAGGCATTTTAAATTTATTGTTTTGAACATTTTTCCAGTAAACAATGAAACAAAATACATGCACCAATAATGACAAAACTGCCCAATTCAAACATTGCCATTATAAAAGTCTACTCAAACTTCTACAGTCCACCAGTATCAGTAAATATGCACACTCTCTGAAGAAGTAAAAGTCATCTAAATAATTCCACATTAAAGAGATCTGTAACTAATGAAGAGGTTGCTGCTAGCAAACAACTTTATATTTCATTGTTTCATCTACAAATAAAGTGTCTGCTGCCCTTGAGGAATAAATTTCCTATATTACATTAAAAATGATAAGCTAGTAATACTGCAATAGGGAATGGATGGCAAACTAACAGGTTCGTAGTTGCTAGGCATCTTCACCAAAAAGGACTGCAGCATCCACCCCCTTTACAACACAGTACAGTATCAGCAATGCATCTCCATACTGTGGGAGTAGAACCCACAGCTTTCTGCATCAAAAGCAAGTACACTACTGGTTGTGCTGTTAACATTGCAAGCAGACTCAGCATAAGCAGCATTAAACATCTGTTCCCCAGCAGCTCTCAACAGCTTGTAAAATCTACTCGACACTCAGCTGTATTTCTGAACTTTGCAGCATAAGAAATCTGGAAAAAGCCAAAATTTATGGGGGGGGGACAAAAGCCCAAAAACCAGGGACACATTTTAAAAATTGCTTGTATAATGTTGGAAAGTTGCTAGAATAAAATGCTGCAATACCACCATACATTTCACTGCCAAAGCTTGCACCCAGGACCCTGTGCAAAACAGTCAGAGCAACATACCATTATGCCAAATCAGCTGTTTTGTGAAAGAGAGGAAGACTTAAACTTAAATGGCTACCATTTAGTGAATTCAGTTCTCACCATAGCTGTCAACCTCTTAGCACAAAACACTTGAACAAAGCCAATAATGGGGGAATACAGCCCCCAAACATATTCAGTGAATTCAGTTCTTAGCATAGCTCTCAAACTCTTAGCAAAAATCACATGGGCAAAGCCAGTAATGGGGGAATACAGCACCCAAACATATTCAGTGAATTCAGTCCTCACCATAGTTCTCAACCTTAGCACAAAAAAACCTGGATGAAGCCAATAATGGGGGAATACAGTCCCAAAAATAGGGATAAATTTCAAATATCCATGTTATAAACTTAGAAAATTGCTAGAATAAAAGGTTTTGTGTTACCATGTATTTTCTGAAGAATATGAAGTCTGAAATTCAAATGCCTGTCATTTTTATTTATTTATTTAACATTTGTTAACCAGGAAAGTCTGACTAACAACAAGTCAATTTTCATCAGAGGCCCAGGGAGAAACAGTCCAGACACATGTCTTTGTAAGATGGGAGGACACCAGAGCACCTGGAGGAAACCCACACAAACACAGGGAGGACATGCAGACTCCACACAGAAGACACCCCAGCCAAGACTCAAACCAGATAACCTGCAGCTGTCAGGTAACAATGCCACCACTGCACCTTCAACTATGTAAGACAACAAAAATACAGAAACCACAGATTTTATGAGGAACAGAACACAACAAATATGAGGCAAAATCTGCAAATTTTTAACAAATGGTGGTGGGTAGGGAATTCAGGCTCTTGTTACCTGCACCCATGGTACAGGGTTCAAGCCTGACTACCCACCACCATGTATCCTGAGTTCCACCAGTATATAGCACCTGGGGCATTCCACACACACACACACACACACACACACACACACACACACACACACACACACACACACATACTCCCTGTGTAGGTAGCCAGTCTACTATGATACAAGGAATTGCTATGGCCATAAATTAAAACATAAATCTCAAGCTCTTCACTAAAAATCAGGAACACAGGTGAAAGAAAATTATAGGCATATGTTCAAAATAAGGGACACTTTATACATAAATACTGATGTTATTTACATACTATTATTATTATTATTATTATTATTAAAAGAATGTCTTGGAACATATGGCAGGAATGGCTAACTCTCACAAGTTTCTTCACACATTACACATTTTATGCAAGTCTGAAGCAACATCAAGAACCCCTCTGGAATCATACTCAGCCAACAACCACGACTGTAAAGTGTATTGAAAACAAACTTTAAGTGAATATCCAGATTTCTAAAACTTTTAAACGATCTGATGAATAAAGGAATATCCGAGGGCTAGGTTTTAAAACAGGGCTTGATCGATGAAAGGGGAAAGTGAGAATGCTGACTGCCATGACAGGGAACATGAGTGGACAGGGAAAGCTGGTAATTCTTAAGATTACAAGATTTTCGAACGGCCAAAGTAAGACACTGCCTATGGAAATAACACTTTTTTTTGCTGAGCATCTAACAGATTCAGATATAAATAGCTTATTTTTGCCATATCTGTATAGAAGTGTGAGGATTCAGCTGTGTGAAGTTTCATATCTCACACACACACACACACACACACACACACACACACACACACACACACACACACACACACACACACACCCTTGTTCAGTTCCCTACCTGAAACAAAGTTCCCGAGTCCATCTACTTGCACACACACTTAGTCCAACAGCTTTCATTTCAGTTTCCTACCTGAAATGAGTCCATCTGCAGCAGTGCAAGCTAAATGACATCTAGTTCCTGCAGCTGTAACAGTCCTGCTCCCGGGGAAGGTTTCCCCGCGAGAGTAGGCTCCAGCCTGCAGACATTTCAGTCCGGACGTCTTCCGTTCTGTGCGGTCGTCACCGCATAGACTTCTGGGCATCTGCAGGGCAGAGATGCCTTTCCTCTATCCAGACTGCTGACAAAGCAGTCCTGAGTTCTCTGAGTTCCCAATCAGTGCAATCACGCATACGCGGAGTTCCGGGACTCGTGAATATTTATTTTGTTCCTTTTTCTCTCTCAATTTTTTTTATTTTGTTTTTTGTCTTTCCACAACTGGAGGGCTGCAGTCCTGCAGTCTATAGCATGAGCCGCCCCTGCCCTTTGGTCTTCTATACCAATCAGGCATACTTTTATCAGCTAGAGAAGCTGTGGACAATAATTAATAAAGAATTGGAGGGATTTATCTGGGAGGGAAAGAGGGCAAGAGTCAAGTGGGATAAGTTGATCCTTCCAATAGAACAAGGTGGTTTAGGTTTACTTGATTTGAATGGATATTTTAGAGGTACACAGTTAAGCCTCATATACATAACAAAAGCAGCAGGTGATAATTCAAAGCGGAAAAGGAAAATGATGAAGCAAGGGAGAAGTTCAAGAAACAGAGCGAGAGAGAGTGGGATTTTGGATGCAGATCCATAAGGAGAATAATGAGAACCACACAGAATATTACATTCCTAAAGCAGCAGAAAATATTCTAAGAAAGAAGCCAATACTAGAATGGGGAAATTTGATTTTTGCCAATAAGGATGACTGCAAGTATGGGTACAGAAAATAGGCAAGATGGGGCTTGAATTTAACGGAGAAACCTGGCAAAGGAACCAAGATATTGGGAGGACATAACTGAAGCAGGAAAGGCAATAGAGTGGGATGAGGCCAAGAAGACATTTGGATTGCAGGCTAGAGACTGCCTCCACTACCAGGGCTTGATCTCATAGTACAGGCAAAGAGAAAAGGACAGGGGAATTTTAAGTGAAAGACCTGCTCTGGTATAATCTTTAGATGAATCTAGAACAGAAGCAGCTCTTTAAAAGGGATAATTAGTAGGGGATATAAAATATTGCACAATAACTATAAGAATCAATCAGATGAGGTTAGAAAAGATTGGGAAGAGAGATTGGGAAAGCAATTTACAAGAAAACAATGGCAAGACATAAGTAAGAAACCAAGTCCAGAAGGTTTAGGATCTTTGCCTGGAAGTGTTTCCATAGGTATTTTTATACCCCAAGCAGACTCCAAATAATTTTTCTTCATGCAGATTACAAATGTTGGAGGTGTGATGAAGAAGAAAGACATAACTGGGAACACATTTTTGGGAGTGTAATGTGTTGGCAGACTTTAAAAATTCCCTGCAGACTACTCTGTCAGAAGTACTGTGTGAGCAAATGGAGGTAACTAAAGAAGTTATTTTTTGAGCTGTGATACAGAATCAGAATTGTCTAGACATAGTAAGGCCTTGCTAAGTTTAATTCTGGTGGCTGCCAAAAAAGACATTACTAGAAAATGGAAATGGGATCTTTAAAAAGGGTAGGAGCAAATTACTTAGAAAAAAATGGGAATTGTGGGAACAGTAAATGCAGAATAATAATGAGACTTAATGGAAGGCAGGAACTGAATGAGCTATATAATGTTCAATTGACTGACTGCATAGAAGATTATATGTGATGTATAATGTTTGCAACTGAAAATATGTCAATATGGTTTGTTTTTCTTAAATGTATGATTGCCTATGTTATAAGTGATAATTCAAAAAAGATGTTCCTTGTTCAAAAAAAAAATTAGAGGCGCATCTATAATTGCAGTATCCCAGGCAGACAAACACTAGGTAGTTTGACCCTACTTGGCTTATCTGCAAGTTGAGATGTACAGTCCCCCTTTATTTTTCTGTTGTTTAGTCTTTCTGTTTTTTTTCCCCTTTTTGTCATATTATTGTTATTATTATTATTCCAGATTCCTGATCAACAGTTTACAAGTTGATTTAAAACTGATGTGTTCTCTTATGCACAAAAATGAAGTTTTAAAGTGAGAAGACTAGTGATTTACAAACAAATGGCTTGTGTTCTCTCTATCTTAAATGAAAGTCATTATATAACCTTTTTGATCCAAGTCATTCTGACTTCAGATCTAAGCACAGTACAAAGCCAACCCTTGTAGGGGCTGTTAGAGATTTTGTTATGGTGTGAAATTAAGGGTTATATTTCATCCTGGGCTTCCTTGATATTTCTGCAGCCTTTGATACCATGGAACATGGTGCTCTGATTGTTCACTTAAGACTGCGTTTCATTACACTACATATCTGTCAGTCCAACCATCCATCCATCCACAACCCCTTTTTCCCATTTTTGCACATGGGGTTGGGATTTCACTTCAACAGTGACAATCATCTAGAGCCAAGGTTTACACCACAGGGTGACTAGCCCTACTGCGGTAGTTCTTCTACACAACACACTAGCACACACTCACACCTATGGCCAATTTAGAGTATCCAGTCCACCCACTGCATGTCTTTGGAATGTGGGAGGAAACTGTAGCACCCAGAGGAAACCCATGCAAACACAGGGAGGGCATGCAAACTCCATGGAGGAGGCACCACAGCTGAGATCTGAGAACTGAATCTGGGACCTCCTGTTGTGAGGTGATAACACTATCCACTGTACATATATTTGATGGTGTATATATAGACAATAAGCTTATCACATCTGTGCTTTAAGGGTATTTAACATTCTACCTCTCCCCTCCATTTCTAACTTCCCCTTACACCTTTACCACTTGTCCCAAGCTCTTTTTAATGCTTCTGTAGTTTCCTATCACTGTCATCCATTCTGGTAGTCAGGAAGAGGGGCTGGACTGGAATCTGTGTCATGTATCTGTGATATATATGTCATTCTAGATAATAGGCTGACTCCTAAGGACCAGGAGTCAGCTGTCATCAAGTCATCCTAGTATTGTCTTAAGAAGTTTATATAAAAATTGTGCTGGAAGTCAGGCTGGCTGAACTCAGGATAGTAAAAAGGGGGAAATTTATCTTTAGTAAATGGAACTTATGGGACATTAGAGTACCATAACAATAAATACTTCTAGAAATAAGTTATTTTTGTTTATCAAATTTTGCATAGCAGTTGGGGGAGGGTTGTCCATGGAATAAATTTATGTCAGTCAAATTCTATGTTTACCCAAATGGAAGGAATTCTATGTAATCACTGGTAATGGGTGGTTCCAATATACATACTAGTTTAGAGGGCAAAGTTATGACATCAGGTAGTTATATGGTTCAGCTGCCAGTGAGAAATATTAAATACTTTGTGCATAAGGGCTGCACTGTTTGAACAGATAATAAAGCAATGCTCTTAAAAATTGCCTAGATACAAAAATATGCTTCCATGTTTGGACTTAGTGATGTGATTTATGTACTTGTGTCATCTCACTTGGAGTTTAGTGATGGTGATTCATGTGCTATTGTCATCTCACAAGGAGGCTTAATGATGGTGACTCTTGTGTTTGTATCATCTCAGTTGAGGCTCAGTGATGATGATTCACGTGCTAGTGTCATCTCATTTGGAGGCTTAGTGATGGTGATTCATTTGCTAGTATTATCTCACTTGGTGGCTTAGTGATGGTGATTCATATGCTTGTGTCATGTCACTTGGACACAGTGATGGTAATCCATGTGCTAGTGTCATATCTCCCTTGTCTACTCAAATGCCTATCACTTTGGGTTCATGGATGGGGATCTGGCATGGCTGCAGAATTCAGTAACTGCTGATTCCATGCCATAAAGGGAAGAAACCTTGACTATGACCTAGGTGAGCTAGATTCAGTTAGTGACCTGGGCATAATATGAACCAGGCAAGGAGGGAAGATTATAATGGGAGATGCCCACTCACTCTTCTTTCCTGGAGAAGGGGGAGAAACATGCAGTGGCATAGCAACAGGGGGTGAGAGAGGCGGTCCACCCCAAGCAGCACTTTTGGGACTGTCGCATGGTCTTAATTACATTAAAAACCCCTGTTGTTTTTTAGGGGGCGGGCATTCTTCTTTAAGAACCTTCCCATATTATCACGTCATTTGTCCAGTCCCATACGTCTGTGCGTGCTGTTCTTTTTCCTGGTGGCCCACACAATTTTGAAATAGTTTCACTGCCTGAAGAGCTATTACTGCTGCTCATGTCGTGTAAGGGTGTTTTAATTCATTTTTATTGCTTGCTCCATTTTGGGTTTTACTTGGAAGGACATTTTCTTAATTGCTGCTACCCATTTTACGTGTGTGTGGGTTTGGTTTTACTTGCTGTAAGGATATATTCTTAATTGCTGGTCCATTTTGGTGGATGTTTTAATTCATTGTTATTGTGCTGCTATGTAAGGACAATTTGGGCTTTACTTGCTGGAAGGGGTGTGTGTGTGTGTGTGTGTGTGTGTGTGTGTGTGTGTGTGTGTGTGTGTGTGTGTGTGTGTGCGTGTGTGTGTGATGCCCCAGTTAAGTATAACTGGTGATTAAAAACCAAATGAGCCAAACCACGGAGCACTCCACAAACTACAGAAACACCAAGTTCCACAGTGCATAGATCTTTAGATGTTGAACCAGGCAGCAAAGTCGAGGCAGCAAATAATCCAAAATTGAGTTTTATTAAAGCGCTTTTCGTTTGCTACTATTTGCAAACTTCCTCAGAATAAACTCATACTGCCATCCTTCCAATTTATACAAAATACTTAATTGATCCAATGAACTCTTATTAGTCATTATTCAACATTTAAAAACACAGTAGCTTAAAAAGTACAAATGCAGAAACTCTTCTTTGCAATGTAAAACAGGATACATAAAATAAATAAAATAAATTTAAATTTAAACGAGTGCATCATGTAACACAATCCCAATTTTTGCTTATTACAGTCATAGAAATGGGAATGAAATAGAAATAAAATAAAAAACACCTAAACATATATATGAAAAAAAATATATATATAAAACATGTATATATATATAATGTTGTAGAACACTGTATATTAAAATATAACACACCATATTCATATAAATAGTACGTAAATAAATTATATACAACAGTAAATAAATATATATATATTGACCATTTACTTAGGTGTTCATGAAACATTTATGAAAATAATTATCTCTTTAAGCTTAACATACTAAGAAGGCAACCAATAGAACATGCCTCATTTAAACCCGGGGGATGATAGGATGCCAGCCTAATCTGCCAATGGAGTTCAAGGACCAACAATTTTAATGCAGAGGGACCCCCTCTAATGTCACTGAAAACTTGGTCGATCCCAATAAATTTAAATTGATGATTGGGATACTCTAAAACATGTTTTGCCAGTGCGTTTGTAAGCTTACACTTCCTAATGGCATACTGATGCTCATAAATTCGTTCTCTAAACTTGCGTTCAGTTTTCCCTACATAATGGGCAGTACAATTTTGACATTGGGCTAAGTATACTATCATCTTGGAATTACACGTTAATCTATGCTTAAGTTTAAATTCGCACTTGTTAACGTTGAACCTATTAGATTCTGTGATGAATTGACAATAATTACAATTATGACATCTGAACATCCCTGGAGTTCTAACTAACAGATGTTTCATCTCGAACCAAGATTTAAGGTTCCTACCTTTTTTATAAGCTACTAAAGGTGTAAGACCTAATTTAGTTGATACTGTCGAGTCTACTGTGAACAACTGCCAGTTTTTCTGAATCGTGGACCACAACGTGGCACTATCTACTGCAAACATAGTGATGAATCTAGGGACGTCCACCATATCAACTCTACTTGAATCCCCATGTATCTGAACCCTTACTGGGCTTGAAGATGGCAACACGCTCTCCCTTTCTCTCACTTGAAGTAATGGCACATAGATATTACTATTCCTTTTGGTTGTGATCTCATCTATAAGTTCCTCAACAAGACAGTTGGGGTATCCTCTACCTAAAAACATCAATTTAAGTGTGTTACATTCCACAAGAAACTCTTCGTCTCTGCTGATAATCCTCGCTGCTCTAACAAGCTGCCCTTTCACTACTGCTCGCTTTTGTGCATAAGGATGACAACTTGTGAAATGTAGTAAAGTGTTAGAATGTAGCGGTTTCCTGTATATCCTAGATGTAAAACAAGATGCATACACATCTTTAGTCAAAAGAATGTCAAGATAAGCTATCTCATTACTACTAAAGGTTGAAGTGAATGCCAGGAAATCAGTGGAGTTGTTCAAAAAATCAATAAATGAGGAAGGTTGTACTTCTCTCCCGTTAAAAAGGATGAAAATATCATCCAAATAACGAGTGTAGTACACCAACAGATCAGAAAAGGAAGGATTGTTGAGGATGAACAGGTGTTCCCACTGCGCCATGACTAAGTTGGCCACACTAGCCCTGTATGGTGAACCCATACCAACACCAACCGACTGCGAGTAATAGTTGTCACCAAACATAAAAAAGTTCTTTGATAGTGTTAAATCAAGCAATTCTGCTACTAGTGAAATGTCATGACTACTGCCTCCTCTGGATCTTAACCTTTCACAAACCCATTCAATTGCTGTTTCCTGAGGGATGCAAGTATATAAATCTTTGACGTCTACTGTAAGGAGATTATGATGATCTTCAAATCTTAATTCATTGATTTTAGAAAGGAAGGACCACGAGTCTTTGCAAATCTGAGACTCCAAAGGGATGTACTTCTGTAAAATGTGATCCACTACCTTTGCACAGGCATAGGTTGGTGATCCACGACTGTCGATAAGTGGGCGCATAGGGGGATCATTGACATTCTTATGTATTTTAGGTATTCCGAATAAATACGGAATCCTAGGACGTAACGTAATCATGTAGTTGAATTGATCTTGATTGATCCTTCCTTCTAGATACATCTCATCTAAGTGATCTTTGATCGTCTTATAAGCTTTGTTTATTTCATTCTTAGAACTCAAAGCGTAAGCCGGAGTATCTAATACCAATGTCATACGATCAAAATAATCACTGTTGTCAGAAATAACAACTCCCCCACCCTTGTTGGGTTTACATATACGCAAGTTGTTCATTCGAAGAGTCCGAATATTTTCAATTTCTTCCCAATTACTACGTGGAATGGTGTTACTACGATTCTTAATGTGCCTCCTAATATCAAGTTCACACATTAATTCGAACATAGACAAGAGAGGATGAAGGGGGGGATTAAAGGTACTGGGAATATGTAACTGATTGATGTCATTCAAGTATGCTCCCCCTCCCATCATTAACCTAAAGTTAAGTTTCCGTGTGAAAATTTTAACATCAATTAATGCTTTAACCAAATCCATATGATGGTGAGGGACATACGTTAAACCTTTTGCCATTAAATCAGCCATTTCCGTAGATATGTCAACATTGGAAAAGTTATAACTTTAAAGTCACCTAATGAATAATAACTGGTGATTAACATTATTCAAGCTCAAACCCTGTACCTTAGGCACAGGTGCCTGAATTCTCTACCCATACCAACACTTGTGATTTCAGCTGTTAGCCATCCAGATTTTCACAGAATGTCTAGAATGTTTGCTTCATCCTTTTGGTATGTTCCTCTTAAACTTTGTGGCTTTCTGGCAAATCAGTGAGAACTGAATATTCCGCATAATGATAGCCATTTAAGTTTCAATCTTCCTATCTTTTGAGAAATACATGGTAACACAAAAACTTTATTCTAGCAACTTTCTAAGATTATGCAAGCAACATTTAAAATGTGTCCCTGGTTTTGGGCCTTTGCCCCCCCCAATACATTTTGGCGTTTTCCACATTTCTTGTACTGCAAAGTTGAGATATTTGAATGTCCAGTGGATTTTACAAGGATCTGAGAGCTTCAAGGGAAGAGAAGTTTAGTGCTGCCTATACCAAGTCTGTTTACATTGCTGGTATCACACCAGGTAGTATACTTGCTTTTGATGCAGAAGGCTGTGGGTTCTACTCCCACAGTATGTAGATGGATTGCTGATACTGAACTGTGTTGTTCTTTAAAGGGAGTGGATGCTGCAGTCCTGTGAATGTCCTCCTTTGGAGAAGATACTTAGTAATTATAAACCTGTTATCAGTTTGCCATCCATTCTCTATTGCAATATTACTAGCTTTTTTTTTTAATGTAATGTAAGCAATTTATTGGAATGCAGAAGGTCAGATGATTGTGGATTTTGCGAAAAGGATGGACATGGCTGTGGTGAATACGTATTTTAAGAAGAGGGAGGAGCATAGGGTGACGTACAAGAGTGGAGGAAGATGCACACAGGTGGATTATATCCTATGTAGGAGGGCCAGTCTGAAGGAGATTGGAGACTGTAAAGTGGTGGCAGGGGAAAGTGTAGTTAAGCAGCATAGAATGGTGGTCTGTAGGATGGCGTTGGTGATCAAGAAGAGGAGGAGGAGTGTGAAAGCAGTGCCAAGGATTAAATGGTGGAAGTTAAAAAAGGGTGATTGTGAAGTGGAGTTTAGGGAAGAGTTAAGACAGGCACTGGGAGGCAGTGGAGAGTTACCGAATAGCTGGGTAACTACAGCAGAACTAGTAAGGGAGACTGCTAGAAAGGTGCTTAGTGTGACATCTGGACAGAGGAAGGAGGACAAGGAGACCTGGTGGTGGAATGAGGAAGTACAGGAGAGTATACAGAGGAAGAGGCTGACGAAGAAGAAGTGGGATTGTCAAAGAGATGAAGAAAGTAGACATGAGTATAAGGAGATGAGGTGCATGGCAAAGAGAGAGGTGGCGAAAGCTAAGGATAAGGCGTATGGAGAGTTGTATGAGAGATTGGACACTAAAGAGGGAGAAAAGGACTTGTACCAATTGGCTAGACAGAGGGACAGAGCTGGGAAAGATGTGCAGCAAGTAAGGGTGATAAAGGATAGTGAGGGAAAGGTACTCACAAGAGAGGAGAGTGTGTTGAGTAAATGGAAAGAGTATTTTGAGAGGCTGATGAATGAAGAGAATGAGAGAGAGAGAAGGTTGGATGATGTGGGGATAGTGAATCAGGAAGTGAAACAGATTAGCAAGGAGGAAGTAAGGGCAGCTATGAAGAGGATGAAGAATGGAAAGGTTGTTGGCCCAGATGACATCCCAATGGAAGCATGGAGGTGCTTAGGAGAAATGGCAGTGGAATTTTTAACTAGATTGTTTAATGAAATTTTGGAAAGTCAGAGGATGCCTGAGGAGTGGAGAAAAAGTGTTTTGGTACCTATCTTTAAGAATAAGGGTGATGTGCAGAGCTGCAGTAACTACAGAGGGATAAAATTGATCAGTCACAGCTTGAAGTTATGGGAAAGTGTAGTAGAAGCTAGGTTAAGAAGGGAAGTGATGATTAGTGATCAGCAGTATGGTTTCATGCCAGGCAAGAGCACTACAGATGCAATGTTTGCTCTGAGAGTGTTATTGGAGAAATACAGAGAAGGTCAGAAGGAGTTGCATTGTGTCTTTGTAGACTTGGAGAAAGCATATGACGGGGTGCCTAGAGAAGAGTTGTGGTATTGTATGAGGAAGTCGGGAGTGGCAGAGAAGTATGTAACAGTGGTACAGGATATGTATGAGGGTAGTGTGACAGTGGTGAGGATTGCAGTGGGAGTGACAGATCCGTTTAAGGTGGAGGTGGGATTACATTAAGGATCAGCTCTGAGTCCTTTCTTATTTGCAGTGGTGATGGACAGGTTGACAGATGAGATCAGACAGGAGGCCCCGTGGACTATGATGTTTGCAGATGACATTGTGATCTGTAGTGAGAGTAGGAGTCAGGTTGAGGAGACTGGAGAGGTGGAGATATCCTCTAGAGAGCAGAGGAATGAAGGTCAGCAGGGCTAAGACAGAATATATGTGTGTAAATGAGAGGGAGGGTAGAGGAATGATGAGGATGCAGGGAGTAGAGTTGGTAAAGGTGGACGAGTTTAAGTACTTGGGATCAACAGTTCAGGGTAATGGGGAATGTGGAAGAGAGGTGAAGAAGAGAGTACAAGCAGGGTGGAATGGGTGGAGAAGAGTGTCAGGAGTGATTTGTGACAGACGGGTACCAGTAAGAGTGAAAGGGAAGGTCTACAAGAGGGTAATGAGACCAGCTATGTTATATGGGTTGGAGACAGTGGCATTGACAAAAAGGCAGGAGTCAGAGCTGGATGTGGCAGAGTTAAAGATGTTAAGATCTGCACTCGGTGTGACTAGGATGGATAGGATTAGGAATCAGTATATTAGAGGGTCAGCTCATGTTGGTCAGTTTGGAGACAAAGCAAGAGAGACAAGATTGCGTTGGTTTGGACATGTGGTGAGGAGGGATGATGGGTATATTGGGAAAAAGATGCTAAGGATGGAGCTGCCAGGTAAGAGGAAAAGAGGAAGGCCTAAGATAAGGTTTATGGACGTGGTGAGAGAGGACATGCAGGCGGTTGGTGTGACAGAGCAAGATGCAGAGGATAGGAAGAAATGGAAAGAGATGATCCGCTGTGGCAACCCCTAACGGGAAAAGCCGAAAGATGATGATGATGATGAAGCAATTTATTCTTCAAGGGCAACAGGCACTTTATATTTCATTGTTTTATTTACAAATAAAGTTGTTTGCTGGCAGCAACTTCTTCATTAGTTACAGATCTCTTTAATGTGGAATTATTTAAATGGCTTTTACTTCTGCAGAGATTGTGCATATTTACTGATATTGGTAGATTGTAATGACAGAAGTCTGAGTAGTCTTTTATGACGGAAATGTTCTGAATTGGGCAGTTTTGTCCTTATTGGTTCATACCTTTTGTTTCATTGCTTACTGGGAAAATGTTCAAAACAATAAATTTAAAACATGCTCTAATGATTGTGCTGCATTATACAAGGAATGTAATTTAATACAATCAGGAAGGTGTTTTGCATGGTCTTAAATATGTGTAATTTGAAAATGTCCTAAATATGTATGATTTTGAAAACAACCCAAAGGTAAACTTATCCACCACTGGCCAGATGCATTTTCTTTGAATGTGGGTTTCAACACTATTTCAATGAATGCAAGTTTCAAGGGCAGAGAAGTTTTAATGCTTAGACTGTTTTCATTGTAAGACTGTATTGTTTTGTTTAGCAGATATGTATCAGTGTTTGTGCTATAAAATTTTAAAATAAGTTTTAAATGAAATTCAAATAATCACTGAAGAAGTAAAGCAGTATGCATATAGGTTCATAGGTGTTTACTAGGCTAACGACCACAACAGCCTTTTCAAGCCTAGCCATGCATCTCAAATCTCTGACAAGTTCTGATAACCTTGATAAGTGTAAGCGTGGGCCTGGGAGATGAACCATTTACAGTTTACCTGTTTACCTGTGTTCATTAGAGACACAGGTGCCAATCTAGGGATGAATTTCCAGTTTCCTATCCAATTGTCCAAGTTGCACTTGAATTGGGTTAGGGAGGAACTCTGCTTCACATGGATGAGGAGCCTGTTCCATAGATGGGGTATTCTCTGGGATACATAATCTCTCTCTCCAGCAAGTCTTATTTATATCACATGTAAGGTTTAAGTCTTTAGAATGGGTAATTCTGGTGCTGTTTGTTTTGTGGATATGCAGGAGGTCCATCAGAGTGGGGTCTGACAATGCCTTGTATGCCAGGTGTAGATCTCCCCTCAAAAGCCTGTATGAGACAATACAGGGATAGGGCCTTGAGGTGATCTGCATAAAACATTTTGCTTATGCCCTGTATTCTTTTAGTGAGAAACCTCTGTGGACATTCCAGTTGTTGGATGTGCCTGGTTAGGTACATACCAGTGGGGGAACTGTACTCCAATGACAGGTCTGATGTATACTGAATACAGTGGAACAATGACATCCTTGGACTTAGATGCCATACCTTTGCTTATAAGTTGCACAACAGAGAAAGATTTCCTCACCACTGTAGACAAAGTGATGGTCAAAGGCTAGATTACTATCTGTGTGTCTCTAAGTCCCTGACTGCTAGGTCAACTCTAAGTTGTTAAAGTGTTTATGGTAAATGGGGAGAAATAGCCAAGTAATGGGACACTGAAATGTCGGGGGGGGGGGGCTGTGTATTGGAGGGGGCCCATTGGACCAGGATTTTGTGAGTGGGAAGGGGAGGCAAACTAGAAGACAGCCCCAGGCAGCACAAACTCTAGCTACACCATTGGAAACATGTGTCTCTGGGGTAAGTAATCCTGTCGAGATTCTTGATGGAGACCAGAGATCTTACAGGAGCCATCTACTTGCAAGTGGGCAAGTGGGATGGCTTCCTGTGAGGTTATATCACCCTCAGAAGTAAGTGACATCCCCACACTGCCCCTATTCCACACTCACCTCTTGAGTGCTAATTGTGCATGTGCAAAAGAAAAATTAGCTAGTGTTTGAAGGGATACCCTCCCTGTGTTTTCCTGGATGACAACCATATTGTGGTTGAAATAAGGAGGTAATTCAGACAATGTGTAATCATGAGGGGGAACTAAAGAATATAGAAAAAATCAACTCACAGGCCTCTGCAAGAGGGTCTCATATATAGTGCATAATACCTACACTACTGGATCTACAGTGACTGCCATTCACTGCCAGGTTAGTTTTAAAGATTTTGCACTGATCTTCCAAGCCCTACACAACCTAGGTCCTGCCTGCTTGACGGAGATATTAGTACCCTATACCCAAGTGAAACCTCTTAAGTCATCAACTGCAGGACTGTAATCTGTTCTGTTCTGTTCTCTTGTGGGAATGTGCCTAAAATCAACTGGCAGGTTCACATTTGTGTGTATAGCTCTAGTTCTCTAGAAGTGGCTACCTTCCTTGGTTCAGGTGTGTGATTCTAAGGCCTTCTTTAGTAGGTCCCTCAAGTACAGTATTTATAGAAGGATCTATATAAAGCCACACAGGACTTCTGTTTTGCATTTAGTAATTTATTGTATTTGTTTATTTATTTGTTTTACATGAGCATACCGTGTTACCTCTTTGTAAGCTGCTTAGTCAATAAGCTTTTAAATATAATGAATGAATGAATGTATAAATTAACAAAATGCATTTGTTGTTTTAGCCTTATTCTTTTGTAGATTTCATATTGCAATAATCAATATACATTGACTCAATTTTGCAGTAGGAACCCTATAAGAAGAATGTTAAAATGTCAAAGAGAAAATATGAAGAGACATGCATATCTTAAAGAATATGGGCCAAATTTACAGGCAGTTTTGTCTTGGGATAAGGTGCTGTCCCAGTTTTGTGACAGCTTCTTGAATATGCAAGATCTTGAAAGGAGGCTTATATGTGGGGAGGGATGCAAATGTGCTGCTCAAGCTTCCTTTGGCAATATTAGTGATTCAAAGGAAATGTTTCAGTGGTGCAGAACACTTCGAGGGGGAATTAAAAACTGTCAATGTGCACCACCAAGCCTAGCATACCATACTAAGTATCTGTCAAATGTAGAAGTAGAATGAACACTACATATTCTAAAAATAAGAAGTATGAATCTCTAAAGTCTGACCTTCTTGACTGGCTCACTCATTTACTAGAAAAATAAATATTTTACAAGGGACAGGGCAAAAATATGAGCCAAAATCAAGGATGTCCTGCAAAATCATGGACAGGTGAGAGGTCTGGTTCGGACAGTAAGCAAATAGTACATGTCTGATTCTCACCAGCACAGAAGAGCCTTCCCTGCTAACAGGACAGCCTTCCTAGGAGTGGCATGTTGACCACATCATGGCCAAAGGCATTAGTGGTCATGCTTCACTGTAGCCTTCACAACAGCGATTTACAACCAGCAGAATTTATGTTGCCCTATATTCTAGTTTTATATGTATATTTCTTGGATAGGTATTACTACCTGGATCTCCATGTTTCTTCCCTATCTCAGCTGTTGGAGTGTCATTATCTGAAGAGGTGCTAAGACATCTTCTGTAAAGCTGCCCCATACATCAGTAATGGCAGGATGTCAGCACCATAAGAATTGTGATCACTAGCTTCCAGTACAAACTGCTGTGCATAAATAATGTAATTTGTTTGCTCATAATGCAGAATAATTTACATTTATAATGTAATTTATTTGTTTAGTATGCTCTGGAATCACATCATGTTTCCATCGTATAATTCTAACCTCTGAGGCATCAAGCTGTTCATTGTAGTGTCAAAGGTAGCAAAACAAGTGATCAGAAAGCTTAATGCTTCCTTTCTATCTCTCTGTAAGAGACCCAGTAGAGACCCAATAGTATCTTATGTGGTAAAGGAAAGTTCCAGATCAGGCAGTAATGTGTAGATGTTTCATAGAGAATTTGGAACATCAGGTGTCATTCTGTATTCTAGTGTAAAACATGGGAAAATCAAGGGGTGTGGGGGCAGGTTTTAATCCTCTTGGGACAAGTTTAAATTGGTGTAAATGTGTGATATGTTTTTTGAATATGAATACAAAATATTGTATTTGATTGTAGAAAGTGTTCTTGGAACAAGTTAAAAATGGTGTAAATATGTAAGATATTTTTGAAAGATGAATATGAACAATTGTTTTTGATTGTGGAAATTGTTTTTGATTTAAATAAATTAAATAAACTCCTACTGTTTTCAATAAATGCCATGCAATATGTAACATCCACCTGAGCTACCACCAACTCAGGCAAATGGGACCCCTTAATACTGCACTGCATTGTCAGTAGTGAAAAATGAATCAAACTCCTGGTGTAAGAACAGAATACATAGCTTTCTGATCTTCCTGGCATAAAAAGCAAATGTGCCACTGTTCCGCCACTGACACTGTATGCCAGTACTCCGAATTAATAAATCCAAGTTGAAGTTTAAACACAACCCAATGATGGATAATACCCCGCACCTGTGAAATAATAATCACATGTGTACTGACCCAGATGAAAATCACAATGATATCTCTACATCTCACTGACATAAACAGAAAATAGAAGCAAGTTTAGCACATACTCCAGTGGGATCCTAACAGTGACTTCAGAATGAGTGGCTCCATTATCATGCCACTTAATCACTGGTTGTGTCTACAGACTTAGCTGGAATACCAGCTAATGCATGACTGGTGCAGTCCAAGTCAATCTGGAGAGTGGAAGTGAATGACTAATGGTACTGATTACCTGGAGATATTCAAAAACATTGCATCAATGCACATATCTCTGTTATGCTTGGCTCAGAGATGATTTTTGCCTTAAATAATGCAGTGGCAGTGCTCTTCTGGGTGTAGAATCTACTCTAGGAGTCTGAGAGAAGGCTGTCAGTATTTATGGAATGCAGTAACTGCTTGCAGCCCACTTTCTGTGTAGTTCTGGCAAAGGGAAGGAGCACTGAAAAGGGCCTAAGAGCAGTAGGTTCACACACATCCCTTCTTTATGTAGATGAACAGTAATGGCCACCTTCCATCCCTGATGAGATATTGCACCCTTGAAGATTTCTCTTGAATAGTACCTTAACAGGCAATGCAAGAATTTCCACTGATAGATGAATGAAATTTTGGTGGAAAAGCATATGCTGCTAGTAAACATGCAACTTGACTTGCATTAAAATATTTTAGTATAGGAGATGCTGATTTATTTCATGAAAATGTTGTCAGAAATTGAATAAGGATGTCTTCCATGATATCAATCAGGGAAACACAATTTGTTTTACTTATTTCAATATGCATTTTAAAAATTTCAGCCACCACCTAGTGGGGGGAGGTCAGTGGAGGTCATACTAGTATTTAAGAGTGTCCTCTCTTCTGGGGTACACCAGTCTTTGTTAGTAATGCAGTATATCAGTTTTACAGCATGGTAACATAAGATACCATTGTGCAGAGTCTTTGCTGGTCTATGCATTCAACCATTAAAATGCAGTGATACAATAACAAGAAACAGCCATTTATTGCCTTGTACAACTGGCAATGTGTCTGGCAGACATATGATTCCTAATTATGTGTTCTTTCGCTAAATGTTTAAATAATGTAAATCAGACTGAGACTACAATTTGTTCACTGTTTTCTGCAGAAAACTACCAAATGATCTTACAGCTGGGGGAGGGTGGGCACAAGAACAATTTCTACAATAATGTTACAATCCATATATAATGCCTTGGTGAGAGGAATCCATGCAAAACAGATGAGAAAATGCACATGCTATATTTAGTAGAACAAAGATTGATTAAAAAATATGCTTAATTAAAAGAAAAAGCAATAGTGTTAGTAAACAGCTGCAAGAAGACAGCAGATATACTCAACCATATCAAGGGTACATAGTTTGAACCTGGTAGGATTGAATGACCTTGCTTGTAGCATGAACAGTGGTTATTATTAATAAAAATGTGCAAATATTTAAAAATATTTAAACACAATCTCAGAAAATAAAAAGTGCCAGTTGGCCACTTGGCATTCCAAAGAAGGGAATTAATGTACCAGGGCAGTCAAGTGAAGAATGTCAGGCTATGGCAAAGGATATGTACTCCATAACTTAAAACAGTGGTTTAAGCTGCCATTTCACTTTTACTTGCTAACCACTATGGAAGTTTTAGTGCCTATTTTTATATGTTCGTACGTGGGAGTGAGGCAGTTGAATAGTCTTCAGTATGTTAAGGTAACTATTTTCCTTCTCCACAATACAATGAAAGAAAACAGTCACTTTCACATACAGAAGACTAATTAACTGCCTCACTTCTGTTTCTGAATACAAAATAAAAACAGACTCTAAATTACCTCATCTAAAGAATGGGTCTCAACATTTTATAGCTTAGCTGGGACAAGTTTCCAGACTGCAAAAAGTGGAAGAAAAAAGATAACTAGTAATGTCCCTCTTTGTGTGTGTGTGTGTGTGTGTGTGTGTGTGTGTGTGTGTGTGTGTGTGTGTGTGTGTGTGTGTGTGTGTGTGTGTGTCTGTGTATGTTTTAAGCAGTTCAGTTGTAAAGTACTTCTTCCAATATCAATTACATATCTAAAACCAGCTTTTAAACATTAGGCAGAAGAACTTTTTACATCAAAAATCTAAAAAGATATATAGAAAACAATGCAAGACAACTTAATAGAATGATCATCATTTAATGCATCCAATGTAGGCTTTACAGGGAAATAATTCACTTTCAAGCGCTAGATAGGTGATATTTTATTTCTCTGTAAAGTCCTCCATCTCTGATATTATTGCTCGCTTTAACACTATAACCACAGCAGAAAGAGCATGCAATGATAGTAAAAAATGTACATATGCATACACAAAACTTACAAAAAATATAAAAACTATGAACAAAATCTGTTTCTTATAAGAGATGGAAAAATACAAAGCACCACTAGAACAATTAGATATTTCAAATATTTTATAGCAGTTTCAATATAAATTTTTTTTTTTTTTTTTTTTTTAACATTTGTTGACCGGGAATGTCCGACTAGGTTCCACAGAGCCTGTTTTCAGCGGAGGCCTGGGGAGAAATGCTCCAGATGCATGTCTTTGGAATTGCTAAGTTAAATCAGTATCAATAAAAGAAAAATGTATAAAAATAAGAAAATGCAAACCAACTCAAATGACAATTATTAAAACATACAAAAGACTGCATTTTAATCAGTTTATGACATATATAGAAAAATATGGAAAATTCCTCAAAAGAAGAAGGTCTGACTGATCTTACTAGCTTGACGACTGGTAGCCCTACAGTATAAAACTAAAATCTAGACTTTGGTCATGGTACTACTGTATTTTTTGTAAAAGGCTGCTGGAAAAGATTACCTAAGCAGGAGGAATTGATGACATGCTAGTGCATACTTGCATCTAGGATCTCAAAGTTACTGTTTTCTACTTGGCCTCATGTTATCTGCCCTTGGAATGAACATTTTTCAGTCTGTGGCTTATATGGCTATTGCAGTATGAGTTTGACAAATAAAAAACAAGACGTGACAATTCTCCTAACCTTTATGGTCCCAAATAATGCAGTAAGAAATGGCATTGTAACTCAGAAAGGGCAGAGCAGTAGTTTTAACAAAGCTACTGACCCCTTGGAGACCAAGAAAAACCTGTATCAGAAGAAAACACTTCAATACATTTCCGCCAGAATATCTCAAGAATGTAATGCACTAACTAGTTCTATTGAGGCTGATGTACCTCTTCTCACCAAAATTGCTACAGAAGATGAAGAACTTCATCAGGATCTACTTTCAGATCCCGAATGCTCAATATCTCAAACTACAAAGTCCCGCGACCAGAATGTCAAAAGCTGGCTTTACAGAAAGTTGAAAATACCGTGTCAGAATCCCGAACCATTGTTGATAGTTAAATAGTTTACTAGTTATTTGTGCATTATACTTTTAGGTTCTTAGTTTGTGAAGGGAAATAGTATGGCGGACATGAAGTTCGGAACAGTTAGTCGTTGGTAAAGTATGTAAAAATATAGAATGTTAAGCAGAAACGTTGGTTGTCTTTATTGTAGGGTAGGTTTGGTGTATGTAATCTGCTGCATTAGTCAATAGATTTTTTTTTTGTTATGTGTGAACAGGGAAGAAAAGTCACAGGTAGCTGTTTTAATGCATGTGTGTTAGTTGTTACCATTTACTTCACTGTAGTGTAATCTCAGAGTTGATATATTTAGTTAGCAGGGGGTGCAAAACTTGTAGCAGTATGAAGTGTATTGATTTTGTTTGTTATTGTTGTTTATGTCGGGGGAGAGTTGGGTCTTTACTTCTGCTTCTTCCTATTCGATATTGTGAACTTTCAGTATACTGACTTTCAGTTTTACAATTGTTCGGTATTATGAACATTCCTGATTGTGTTCTTGAGATACTGAAATTTGGTATTTCAGTATTTCGAGATTTGAAAGTACATCCTTTCAGCAACAGTTTACAAATGAAAATATCTATGTTCATGTGTCTGATGAATAGATTGATGGTGCACATTTTGAAACTAAGTTGAATTCTACATTGCTGTCTCCTTCCAATTTTACTTAAAGTTTTTTTCCCTTGTATAAATAAGTCATAGAGACAGGAGATTATAGGAGTGGACAGCAATATACAACTGAGAATGGACATATTAAGGGAAGAGAGTGCTTGTAAGGTATTCATATCTTCTAGGTTAGTAAGTACTAAGACTATTTATTTTTTATTTTATTTATTTTACATTTGTTAACCAGGATGGTCCGACTGGAAGAGGTCCATTTACAGCGGAGGCCCCGGGAGAAAATCTCCACTTAATTAATACAACAGACAATGATAATAATATATAATTAAAGTAATGACTTTGTTATTGAGTAGTATTTTGTGCATAACAGAACAGTACGCAAAGAAAGATCATGTCAGCAATATATACAAGTGAACATTAAGTTAGTCATCAAAATATACAGACAGAGATCACAACAACATTTCCAATTATCAAGGATACCATTTGTTACTTCCATTTTTACCGAGGGTCTGATAATTGGAGAGAAGAGCGAAAGATGGTGGTAGCATACACCAGAATTAAGTAACACATGGACATAACCAAGAGCTAAAAAGATGAGTCTTAAGGGAGTTTTTGAATTGTTTGGTATTAGGTGCAGTAGTCACTGAGGGAGGGAGATTATTCCAACTTTTTGCTATACTGTGAGAAAATAGAGCTTTACCTGCTGTGTTGTTGGCTGTGGAGATAGAGAGGAGTGATATGTTGGCAGAGCAGAGTGGTTGATTTGGAATGTAGTTAGTCAGTAGTTCCCTAAGGGCTGGAGATTCTTCAGGATATTTTAGGTTGTTATAAGCTATGACTAGTTGGTGGTAGGTTAATAACTGTGGGAGCTCAAGCCACTGAAGTTGCCTAAGAGGTATACAGTGGTGTGTTCTAAAGAGGGAATTTTTTGCAAACTTGGTGATTTTGTTATAACATGACTCAAGTTTCTCCAGGTCAGATTTTATAACACAGGTGAGAATAGGTGCTGCATACATGAGTGTGGAAAGAAGGTGGGTTTGAGCTAGGGTGACCTGAGCTTGATCTGATAGAAAGTCTTTTTGTCTGTATAGGGGCCCCGTTTTTTTGTGTACCTTTTTAATAGTTTGAGAGATATGGATGTCAAAGTGTAGGTTGCTATCTATTTCGACACCAAGCAGCTTGGTGTGGAGAGAGGGTGAAATGACAGTTCCATTATTGGAGGAGAAAGAGAAGGAGAGTGGAGTGGTTTTTGATTTCTTTGGGGTAAATAGAAATAGTTTTGTTTTGTTGGGATTTAAGATAAGTTGAATATCTGTGATCCACCTTTCTACTGAGGTAAAAGATTCCTGGGTGAGATGCTGTAGGGTGGTGTGATTTGGGGCAGAGCAGATCAGGGTGGAATCACCTGTAGGGTAGAAGTATGTAGATTATTGTTAAAGCTAGAAAAGAGGAGTGGACCGTGTATGGAATCTTGAGGTACACCAGTGGTAGTTGGGAGTAAAGATGATATAACTCCTTGCCACTGGACAGCTTGTTGTTGGTCTGATAGATAGTTTTTAAACCATGCAAAAGTGTTAGGGGCAAAGGATAGAGAAATAAGAGTATCTATTAAAATGAAGTGGGAAACCATGTCAAATGCTTAGGAGAGGTCCAGGAAAATATAGCAGATACAAATCTATTGCTATTTCTATGTTGGTTAACCAGGTTTGTGAAAGATAGAAGGGCTGAAGTTGTGCTGTGGTGTGGGTGGAAACCATGTTGTGCAGAGGAGAAGAGATTGTTAAGAGTCTAGGAAATGCATGACCTGAGAGTTTATGCATTTCTCAAGTATCTTTGATAAAGGAGACAGAATGGCTATGGGGCGATAGTTAGAGAAATCATAGGAATTCCCACCCTTATGAAGGGAAATAATGTAAGAGATTTTCCATAGTTGAGGGATGTGGGATTCCTGTATGGAGCGGTTGATTAAGATTGAGACTGGATAGGATAGAGAGTTGGCAGCCATTTTTAGGAAATGAGCAGGTATATCATCTGCTGCAAGAGTAGTGGGTTTAAGTTTTAAGAGGTATTTTTTATCGTTGAGATTGGGACAGGAGAGAATGTAAAGGGAGGTGAGTTGTTAGGAATTGGTATGGATGAGTAGCTATTTTTGGAAAGTTGAGCTGATAGTGATTTAATGGATTCAGTAAAGTGGTGATTAAATTGGGAGGCTATATCACTATCTGTTTTTATAGAGGTGGAGGTGGGAGCTGGTGTGGAGGTTTTAACAGGTTTTACTAGGGAGTTTATTGCATGCCAGAACTTTAGTAATAAAGGTTTACCAAACAGCACTGAAACTCCTGAACAGACTGTCACAATCCATGAAAACATAAACCTGGTAACCTAAATAGTAAAAACATTGGAGGAGAAACTTCAAAATATAAAATCGATTTACATGGAGCAGGTGGTAAAATATGCAGAATTTGCAAGCCAGACAGGCCTAATTGGAAGGTACTTTACAAAATGCAAGCCATTAATCAGTTAGCCCCAAAAACTCTTCTCTTCTTTTATTAACAGGACCATTATTATCTATTTTCATTCGGTTACAGAAAGAAAGTAGGACCATTGTTATCTAATTGCATTCACTTACAGATAGAAATGTGGCTTTCCAGTCAAATCTTAAAAAGCACAGGTTCCTTTTTAACAAAGCTTTAGTGTTTGGTTTTTAAGATCTATCTAATTATGTGGCATCCAGGAAAATATTTAACCAGATATGCTACAAAGGCAGTACAAACAAATCTTTGTTTCTAACCATTTTACAAATCACTTGCAAAAATTTAACACACAAATCCTATCTTCACATGACTTATTTGGGGACTCTCCAAGGAAGTTTAGTATGATCTATTTGATTTAGTTTTGTATCTAATTTTGTACAATTACTCTTTTAGTTTTGGGAGAAATGTTGCTGCAGTGGCTTTGTTAAATACTTTTACAAATGTATCTGTTTGTAAAACTGTAAAAAATCTTTATTGAATCATCATATATTAAAAATGAGAAGTCCATATACCTTAGAGAAAAAACATAGTAACATTTCCATTGCTTTTTTATGCATTATGCATGTTTTCTTTTTGACAATTTTCGTTTGCGCCAACATTACATACATTGCTCAGTTCCTGCCTTCCCTTAAACCTGACTTCTCCTCCTCCAGAACATTATTGTAAATGTATTTTCCATAAAATTCCATTCATTTCTATATAATTTGCACATTCCTTTTTCTAAAGAGCCTACCTCCAGTTATTTTATCTCCTGTACAATAGTCAGTATCTCAGTTACAGTTGATTCAGATTTTGATTTCCATTTTCTAGTAATTTTTTTATGCCAATAGCATTCAGCTTAGTAAGGTCTTACTATGTCTAGGGAATTCAGATCCAGCTCAAAAGAATAATTCATTTGTTACAACTATTTCCCCCCAACATTTCTGCCAAAATACTCTGTAAAGATATTTTTTTAAATCTGCCAACTCACCGCATTTACAAAAACTGTTCCCAATTATCTTTCTCTTTCCAAACACACCTTCAGAATTTGCTATCTACCCGAGGAAAATTCTCTGAAGTCTGTTTGTTGTATAAACAATACCTATGCAAACATGTCCATGCAAAGATTCTAAACCTTCAGCTCTTTGTTTCATACATGGGAGACATACAGATGTCACTCCATTGTTTCTTTGTCAACTGGCTTTTCATTTTTTTCCCAACCTTTTCTAATCTTGTCTGATTGAATCATGTAGTTATAATGCAATATTTCATGTTCTATACTAATTGTCCTTTTTAGTGTTACACAAAGATTGAAGATGTGCTTCCCCTCCATTGGATAAAAATATCCGTAACGTTTCACTGCTTTTATCTTACTTATAAAAGTATCTGCTTTGCATAATTTGTCCATCTTAATGCCATCTTAATGTACACAGATTGGTACATTCTATTTAAAGAGAGAAGGGGTAGCCATGGGTTCTCCCTGTGGTTCACTTTTCGCTAATATTGTCATGTTGGAATGGGAATTTAATTTTGTTTTCAATAGCCAATAGTCTTTTAAATTTAAATTCTATTTACATTATTTGGATGGCATTTATATTCTGTGGAAGGGCAACAGGGCTGATACTATCCCCTTTGTTGAATATATTAATTCAACTACTGTCTTCCTTCAATTAATTTATGCAATGGATTATATGAGTATTGCATTTCTGAACATTTTACTTGTTAAAGATTTAAGTCTTGATACTTAACATTTCTAGGATATACCAGCAGCCCACATACTTTAATACTTTTTTACATTTTGACAGCTCTCATCCTTTATTACAAAAAAGAGCTGTCATAAAAGGGTAATTAGTATGGGCAGCACATATGATTTCTAGATATGAGGATTTTATTAAGGATTGTAAAAGTTTGTTTAACATGCTCAGAATGCGGGGTTTTCCATCTATCTTCATTAAGGAACTTATTAAGGAAGTTAGTTATAAAACAGAAATTGGTTATTTTTGTGCATTTGTTACAACTTAACATTTTAACCTAAAATTTTAATGACTAGGAATGTTGATAAATCAGTCAAACCTCATATGACATCTGAGTGTAATTCATCCTTTAGTAATAATGTATTTATTATGACTTATAGAGCTGATAGTGGCTCTTTATGTGATTTGTTGTATAAAAATGGAATATTATAATGAAAGATATTGGCATCAAGGATAAATTGGGATCCAAACCATAAACAGTTTTTAAAGGAGGCTTTAATTTGAAATCTACCATGGAAAGTACCTCCACCCGGCAAACTGGGTGTGAACTTTGAAAGTGTGGTAGATGCAATTATTGTCCATATTAGAAGGTGCCAGTATTACAGTGCTGGGAAGGATTTTAACTGTTAAGAACAAATGTAATTGAGAGAGTAAAGGGCTCATATATTTGGCACAGTGTCAACTTTGCCCGTGTTTTTATGCGGGAAAAATGGAATTTATGCTCTGGGAGTGAATATATGAACATATTTATGACATACGCAAAAGGAAGGATAATAATGCCTTCAACAGGCACATTATTAATTTTGGGGATCATTTCTTTAGATTTCTTTTTTTTTGTATTGGCAAAGGTTATACCTAACCCATGGGGGGACCTTGGCCAGTTAGCTTAGAAAAGAGGGAGTTATTTTGGCAAATTTATCTAAATTCTTATGTCTGGCTGGGTCTTAATGATCGTATAACTATTGCCCCCATTTTAAACTTGAAAGCTTTATAAAGATAGCAATATTTATAATGTTTGCAAGGATGTATCTTATTTCATTAATATTATTAAAAGTGGATTTAGGTATTGTACTTGTTATTATATTTTACCCTAATATTTTACTTTAATTATATTATATTTTATTCATTTTATGGGGGGGGGGGGGGTTATCAAACTTTTTTAGGGCTGGGTTCTAAAATAAGATTTACAATAGTTAATATTTATTTATGATGTACTATTTCTTTAAATTTTCCGGTCTTTGGTATCACATGATTGTTGGCAGGTTTGAAATGTTCCAAACTGTTTTTTTTTAGGTTAATCTGATGAAATTTTGTATGTATCAAAATGAAAGCACTTATTCAGTTGCTTTATTAATAAATACTTGTATATTTTTTAGTTCATGGTTGTTGGTGTTCATTGTTATTTATGGCTTTTTTTGTTTTCTTGTCTGTTTTGTAGTGTAGTTTTTCTGACTTTAATTTTTCATAGACCTGAATATAAACTGTTATTGGGATAATACTGATAAAGAAGGTAGAAGTTTGCTTCTTAAAATACAATTTTTATTGGATCTTTACATCTCCCATTTGTAGGTTATGACAAGTTTTGCAATGTCTTTTGCTGGCTTGCAAGAATTAGGATGCAATAATATAATTCTTAGTAGTAACTTTAATGTTCATGTGAACAAGCAAAACTGTAAAGAGACTAAAGGCAATTTAAGTTTTTTTCCTACAGTTATTTAACATAATTGCTTCCTGCATGTATTTAATCTAATTGCATTTTGATCCTATAAATATCCAGATGTAAATGGTTATGTGTATCTTGATCTTAAGGTGAACCAGATTAGATTGGACTACTTTTTTATTTTTTCATGATTACTAGACCTTTGTATGCGTATAAATACTTGGGTCTGTATCAGTCCGTCGAAACGGCTGACGATCGAACACCAGATGTTCAAACTGTGAAGTTCGAACACTGATTATCGCGAAGCCGCGGAACACCAAATTCTTTCCCAGGGAAATAATTCGGTGGGCCATTTCTGTGGCTTCACGATTATCAGGACTGTGGTGGGAAGTTATGGGTCGGGTTCATGTAAGTGTGCAATTGTGTGGATGTTAGGGTTAGGGTGCGGGTTAGGGTGTGGGTTAGGTGAGTTAGGGTGCAGGTGAGGTGGGTGTGCGATAGTGACAGACTTTAGGGTTAGGGCAGGATAGGTGAGTTAGGGTTAGGGCCTGGGTCAGGTGAGTGTGCGATAGTGACGGACCTTATGGTTAGGGTTTGGGTTAAGGTAAGTGGATAGATAGTAGTGTATGTACAGTTTAGTGTAGAGTTAGATGTAGGATTTTAAGTGTTTGTGTGTGGATTGCTGTTTTTTTGGTGTGCTTGTGTTGTGTGTGTGTTTCTTGGAACAGCGATTTTTTTTCCCTAGGAAAAAAATTGCTGATCTAAGACTTCAAAGTTTTTGTACTTCGTGGTTAGAAGTTCGAACATATGGTGTTCGAACTTCAGCCATTTCAGTGAAATGATATAGACCCTAAATACTTAGCTTAGATGTATTTCAGATCAGCTCCCAGTACAGTTCCTCTGAATTTCCAAAAAGTGAAAAAAGTATAACAGATAAGTTATTCATATAACTTTAAAAAGTTTAGACCTATACAAAGATATCATTACTGAAGAAATGCAAGAATTTTAGATGAAGAGTGATTCTTCTAAAATTCCATAAACTAAAAGATGGGAAACTTTTAAAGCATACATGGCTGGGATACTGTTTCAACTCACCTGCACACTTAAGAAAGAACAGAGAATGTTACTGAACAAATATAATGCACAGTTGGAGATTGTTGAAAAGCTTATGGTAGTTAGATATCAAAAGTATATCTGACCAAAAAGACAAATACAAAACATTAACATTGTTCTGAAGGAGCAACAATTGCCACCTTTTTGCAGAGACAGCAGATTTATCTGAATACAGAGTAAGAGGGAATATCTTCAGAGGATATTTCCATGTTCATACACCCCAACTTTATAACTTGCTGTGAAGAAATATCAACCCAGTTTTCAGATTACTACCATGTTATTTATGGCCAAGTGAAATGATCTTCACTTGAAGATACTCTGAGACATATGCATGATTACCACTCAATTTAATATATTTTTCTTACTTCTCAAGAAAATCTGAACTTATTGAAAAAGGTAATACATATACTTCTCAATAATTATCCATCAAGTCATGATGTACTACCCTCAATATTTTATTAAAAATGTCTGATACCTTGGCCTCCTACTTATTAAGTTTTCTTCATTTCTTATCCAACTTTCTGTCTGAAGTAGATCCATGTTTTTCTTCACCAAAATAATTATGATTAAAAATCTTAAAACAAAAACAGGAACACTGCACAGTGTGCAGAGTTAGTCCAATGGACCAAATAGTAACCACACAGTGAAAAGCAAAATCACTTTAATATAAGTTAAACACTTTTATCCAAACCATACTGGACTTCATCAGAACTAGTTGTTAAAAACCTTACATCAGTTTATATTATTCCATCCTAATCATATTATCTAAGTCATCCAATGACCATATTATACCAATTAACTCTAAAAAACATTGCCATAATAACCTAAAATAACACTCTATTTCAAGAAAAATAAACAATACATTTTAACAAACAAATAGAAAATAAGAAATTGCAGTGAAAATAATCATCTATTTCTAACATAAACCATAAACTATAAACACATCTATAACTTAGCAACCTACAATTTTAAAACACCACTAATAGAAACTGTGTCATTTAATCCTGGTGGTATGGCTGCATTTAAGTGCAGTTGCCACCAAAGTTCCATGTATTCTAATTTCAATACTCAGGAACCCACCCTAGGATTAATAGGTATTTTTTGAGCACAAAGAAATAAAACAATTGTCCTCACCACATGATTTTTTTATACCTATATAATGCATTATTTTCATTCTGTTTTATAAAATCATAGTTGTGCTAATAAATTCTTTTTTCAAGGTATGCTCTGTTTTATCTATCTAATAAAAGTGCCAGATGTCACAAAATGCAAGTTATACCACCCCTATCATATTACAGTCACAGAGAAAGTCCAGGTATAAAGTGTCCTGGATTGCTTTTAAAGTCAAGGACTGTCTCTTGTATAGGTATTTACATTGGGAACAAGCACCACATCTCCTCAACAGTTTTCTGCAGCTTATTCTGATATGGTAATTTTAAATTATTGTTGCCCCATTCAGGTTTCTCCTTCATGTTGACATACCTAGTGTACATGCATTGTGGTTTTGTCCCCATATACTATTCAAAAAATTGTCATATTCAATACATTCCCAATTACTGGTTATAATTTGTTTTACATAGTTACTTCTGACACTCTATTTCAATACCATAGTATGTTCAAAATCAATATTGTCAGTATGACTTTTATTATTAATTTGGAGAATATTTCCTAATATAGGTCTAAAAATCATTGTCTTTCTATTTGTAATTATTTCCATCCTGACATCATTGAGAAATTTCTGAGGGTAACCCCTAGCTAGAAACATATCTATCACTTCATCTATTTCATGAATGAAATGGTTGTCATCTGTAGTTAGTCTAGAACTACGGATCATCTGCCCTTTGACAAGTCCCTTTTTTTGGTTAAAAGGATGGCTGCTAGAGAAATGAAGGAAGTTACTGGAGTAGGTTGGTTTTCTATAGCCTATAATGAAAACACTTGTTGGTAAAATCTTTAAAAATGAAAACATCTAAATAATTAATTTTATCCCTGGAAAAGGAATAAGTGAATGTCAAAAAATCAGTACCAAAATGTATATAATCAACAAATTCTTTAAGCTGTACTACATCTCCCTTCCAAATTAAAAATATGCCATCCAGGAAACTAAGTACAAAGAAATGTACTGTGTGAAAACAAATGTGAAAATAATTCCATGTTCTCATTTATTTAAAACTACATTAGCATATAGAGGGGCATAGGCTACACCCATAGTGACCCCTGCTGTTTGTTTAAAATATTCACCTTTGAAAAAAATAAAATTGTTCTCAAAAAACAATTTCCATTAAATCACCTATAAAAAAGGTCTCCTGGTTAGTCAACTCATCAAAACCATAACAGGCATCTCTAAATGAGGTGATACCCTTGTTATGGGGAATACAAGTAAACAAATCTTTTACATCAATAGTGACTAATAAATAATCATCATGGTACATGTGCTGTTGTATTTTCTCTAAGAAATCCCATGAATATCGAAGTATGTGAAAGTAAGGATCTAGCAGTCATTTACACTTAGTGTCTATGCATAACAGCTACTATTGGCCATATCTGACAAAGATGACTGATTAACAGATAATTATAGACAGACTCCACTATTAAATGCTGGGTACAAAATTGTGAAAAATTATCAATAACTAATTTTTAATAACTTTGCCTAAAACAGTTAATTCAAACCCATTTGAATTTCTCCATAAAGAAAGATGGCTACAACTAACCATATTTTCCAAGTTACAATTTTATATTTAAGAATACTATGGCAGCTCAGTCGGAAAGCCGCGGTGGTGCAGCGGTAGTGTTGTCGCCTCACAGCAAGAGGTTCTCCCATTCAATTCATGGCTGAAGCGTCTTCTGTGTGGAGTCTGCATGTCCTTCCCACAGTCGAGTGGTGTTCAAAAGAATGGACATGCCTTCGTTGAAGGCTGGGTGTCGAGCTGGCACCTCGGCACCATAAAAATCTACTGCCAATCATTAGCGGACCAAAGTTCCGCTGTGGCGACCCCTAACTGGGAGAAGCCGAAAGAAGAACATGGCAGATCAGTCGGAAGATGCATCCAACTGGTTCACTGATGCATATAAGGCTTTTGATATAGTTAACAGATCTTTTTTCTAATTCTCCCAGAAGTGAATCTTCTGTAATTTATTTTAATTGAATTACTGCCTTACTTAATCAGACTATGTTTTATATAATAAATGCAGCACCAGGGAGTTTGGTTGATCACAGTTACATCATTCTCCCACTTTATTTCTATTGACTTTGAATCGTACTTTTAGAGCAGCTCAAGGCAAAGATTAGTCACAATTCTTTAATGAGTATTAACATAAATTGTTCTGTTTGCTGTATACAAACACTTAAAAAAATGAAATTTACATAATATTGCCTTCATTCTTTTTCATTGGATGCATATACCTCTCTCTGCTTGGTTACAGTGACCTAATCAATGGGAGCCACCTGAAAAAAAAATATATATATATATGTGTGTGTGTGTGTGTGTGTGTGTGTGTGTGTGTGTGTGTGTGTGTGTGTGTGTATCCCAGACACTAATGATCTTAATGAACCTTTCTTCCAGTCTGCTGTAACTTTTCAGCTTTTAATGATCACTAATTTGACAAAAATAGGTAAGTAGGCTGTCTCATCTATTTTGTTTTTCTTTTTTTACTTCAGCAACAACCTCATCTGTGTGTGTGTTTTCTCAAGTAAAAATTTTTAGCTAAACTCAATAACAGCATAAGGGTCCCATGTTACAAACATTTATATTGACTAAGGATCAATGAAAATAAGAATTGGAAAAGTTTATTGAACTGCACAGACTAATTGTTCTTTGGACATCCGGGTAGATTAAGACTGCACATCTTTTTTGTCTATAATTGTGAGGTTCCTTTTGAATACTACTTATAACTATCCTAATTAAGATATAATTTAAGGCATGTTCTCTGTATTTACTAGCTTGCTACCACAACATATTTTATTACTTACTTGGAATCATGCAATTCCTCCAAATACAAATTTTCCATTGTCTTAATGATGGTTGTTATTCAAAGAGTACACGCATTGTGAAAATACAGTAATATGAAATTCCCAGTTCTATGGTAGAAAGGGATAAAACTCTATGACCTAGACAACTTGAATTTGATTAGCATCTCAGACACTCAAACAGATGGGGAAGGAAGATAGGAATGAGCAGCAAATGCCAGCTTGCCTGCACTGGGAAGGACAGACTGGTGATCTAGTGGATCTTTCACTTTGCAGATGAAACAACTATAACCAGAAATGTGAGTTTTTTACCCAGATGATGATAGCAGCCCTCATGGGCATGTGGTTGGAAGCAGTCACATACAGGGGGAGGTCATCATAGGCCCTCATGGTAGGGCTCCCACATCAGCCACCAAGAGGTAGGATAATGGCCAAGTAGAAAAACCTGTGATAGTTACTTAAATGATGGCCTCCTAATTGGCTGTCATTGTATGGGAAGTAAATGAAATGACTGACTGCGGGGGGGGGGGGGTAATGGATAGCAAGTGGGGGGTGCATATGAAAATATAATTTAATGTGTAGCAAGGGGATCGAGAGGGAATAAAATATATACCCAACAGTGATCTGAAATATTTTGAACATATTTCACTGATACCGTAAAAAATCTATTAAAATTTATTAAAAGAATTGCATTTTACCTAACAACATAGCTATTATATTGACAACACACCCCTTAGAGTTGACCTAGCAGTCAGGGACTTACAGACACACAAAGACGATAAGCTAGTATTTGACCATCATGTGTCTTCAGTAGTAAGGAAATCATTCTCTGGTGAGCAACTTATAAACAAAGGTAAGGCATCTAGGTCCAAGGAAATCATTGTTCTACTGTATTCAGTAATACCTCTCAACTATACAGATTTTCGCAGAATGTCCAGATTTTTGCTATATAAGTTAGGCAAACTATATAGATCTCTTTGATTCTAGAATATTTTTAGATTTTCCATGTGCATTCTGTAACAGGTTTGTGTAGCTTCCATTACTACTCAGTTTATTTCAACAGGCTAGAATCAATAAAACAGGTTTGGGGTGACACAGTTGTTGGTGTACTAAAACATTTTTCAAAAATTTTTGCATAGAATAGTTCCTTCTGTTGAAATGAAATATAGTTTTACGTCATGCAGTTCTGTGTATAGTGTGCTGTTGTGTCCAACTATTTCTCATAGGTTAATTGATAAGTACTAGGCGTGCTGGCCTTGTAAGCCATTTTAAGCCTAGCCAGTTTCCCTTTTGGTGCTTGAATTAACCTATCTTGTTTAGTAGTTAAAACTGGCGTTACCCATCCAGTGGTCAATAATTATATATTTCCCCTAGTGAGAATAGCCAAAATAATACCATAGATAATTTGAGGGGACCCATGTATAGGATAAAGCATTTAGTAGCTATCTCTTAAGGTGGCATTGTGGAAAACCATCAGCTTGGGACGGAAGGAGTTCTGGTTTCAAGCCTGACTGAGGTTTAATACTTACATGTGTGCTAAATTTTGTGGCCCTGTAACTCAGGGGTTAGAGCACTGGTGAGTATGAGTTCAAATCTCATTAAGGCCTCTATCCATTAATAGTACAAGGGGCAATCCTGGTGTAGATTTTCCATTACCTACCCATAGATCAAAGTTGCACTTGAATAAGGACAGGAATGAGCTTTGTTTAACATGGATGGAGAGTCTGCTCCAAAACAGTGGTATCCTTTGTGAGATATAACTGTCCTTCAAATCATTCTGTTGATGTTCCAGAAGAGGTTTAGGGGCATAGACCAAGAACGTCTGATGACATTTGACTTGTTAGAATGCAGTAGGCCCATCATTATTGGGTTGGAGGATGCCTTGTATGCCAGACACAGGTCAACTCTTAGCAGTATGTAGGACACTAAGTATCACAGGGCTTTGAATTGGTACATGTAGGACATATTGTTTAGGCCTTGTATCCTTTTAGTAAGGTATCCCTGCAGGTGTTCCAGTTGTTGCATGTGTTTGGACAGATACATACCAAAGAGGGCATTATACTCAATGACTGGTCTAATGAGAGCTGAGTAAAAGGGACAATGACATCTCTAGATTGAGACACTATTCATTTGTTTATAAACAGCACAATATTGAAAGACTTTCTTACAACACTGTCTACATAAGTTCCCAAATCCTGAACAACTGGGTGAACTCTTAGGAGTGTATTGTCAATGTGGTAATTCCCTGGGGTAGATGACTTCCCAAAGGATATAGTAAAGTATTTTGTGGTACTTAGTTTCAGTCCATGATTTTAACACTAGATATTTGTTTGGGACAAATCTTTTCTGCAGGATGGCAAAGTCATTTGGAGTTTCACTGACTGCTCCTAGCTTGCAGTCATCTGTAAACACAGTCAGCCGGAACCGTTTGGTACTGGTTTTTACTTCAGACAAGTAGATGCCAGACAGGGGAGGTCGCAGCACAGAACCATGGGTGGACTCCACTGGCGACTGGTCTCTTTATGGAAGTAGCTTCCCCTATTTTGATTTCTTGCATCCTATCTGTGAGCCAGTTGTCAATCTAATGGGTGATGTAGGGGTTTAGTCCCAGTTTCTTTAGCATTTCTACTCTGCTTAAATGGGGGATTGTATCAAATGCTTTGGCCAGGTTGAGGTATATGGTGTGTACTTTTTACCTTTACTCATTGCTTTGGTGACATTTTCAAAAACATACATCAGATTAAGCAAGTATGAGCTGCCTTTGACGAATCAAAACTGAGACAGGTCCAGTTTTGGGAGGTTCCTTGTGTCTTTACTGATTAATTCCATTATAAGTCTTTCCATGGTTTTGCATATGGCGCTGGTCAGACTTATGGATCTATAAATGGCCAGTTCTGTGGAAGGCCCTCACTTCTACAGGGAATGAATGCAGTTGTTCTTGAACCTCAGATTCCATTTCAAGCTATTATGCCTTTTTTTTTTTTTTTTTTTTTTTAACATTTGTATGTCACATGTTTGTCTTATTGTCCTTCAGACACATTTAAAATTGTTCCGTTATTATGCACTCGTTAACCCTACTCTTCACTGACACATATTTATAACTAAATAAGGACAGCCTCAGAGTTTGTGGTTGGAATTGTTACTTAAAGAAGGGCTATTAGGGTCAGGCCATGGGGAGATGTCCAAGCAGCATTTAAGGAACCATACAAAACTGCAAACTAGCAAATGCCTGAGTATCTTAATTGGATTTGTAACTATTTCATTGTGTCTGCTGTACTTGTACTAAACTCATTATCAGTACTGTGTATATACTTGTTTATTTGTTCCTGCATATTTTTATCTATCTATCTATCTATCTATCTATCTATCTATCTATCTATCTATCTATCTATCTATCTATCTATCTATCCTTTGTTGAACAGGTTACTCCCAGTAGGAAAGTGACCTCTTTTCAGGAGAGACCCAATGTGGTATTTATACTACAAGAGGGAATTTGGCCAGGGCATCTAGGAACTTCCCTTACGAGTCATTGTGAGTGGGACCCATTTTGGAGGAGCACTTTCTGTTTCCATTCCAGGTGCAGAGCCGGCCTGGAGAAACAGGGAGGCAGATGGAGAGAGAAGGAGATGATGGAGTAGTTAAAGAAATGAAAGAGAAAGCAAATATCAGGACCAAAGAATGTTTGCAGGATTCTGAGGAAATGTTTCAAAGAAATCAGTTTGATGGAGATGACTCAACAAATGATGGATGTATAATTAACCCTCCAGTCGGGAGGGTTGCGGGATGATTTACTTAAAGAAATGGTGGCGCAGACTGAGCCAGAAAATGAAGGAGATATTTTCTGGGGGACATTATGGAGAAAATACTAAAGGAGGATGCAGAAACAATCTTGAAGAATAGCGGTGAGATGGAAAAAAAAAACATATTCAGAGAAAGTAAAAGAAGGCAAAAGTGAAGTACCAGAAAAGAAGGCAGAAGAAAATGAAAAACGCAAGTATATGGTACGGATTCAAAGTAAAGAAGATAAAGGGACAGGTATGAAGTGTGGGACAATTTAGTAGCTCCTTTGGGTGTAAAAGCACGAGGTAAGGGCATTTGTTGTTATTAATAAAGAGACATTTTGTGACATATTTGAGACTGTTTTGTCAATGTAAAAATTTCTTGAAGAATATGAAAAAAAGAAAGACTGTTACCTATGGAATCTTTCTGTGATAATAGCATTTAACAGGGAAACAAAAAAGAAGATTCATATACAATTTCGAACAGAGGTAGAAAGACAGACTTTGAAAGGACATTTGAAAGCTTTATGAAAAGAAGTACTGGACATTGCAAAAGTTTATGACCAAAGGGGTTTATGGAGTGGTGGCTAGGAATGTAATATTGTATGAAAAATAGAAAGAGAAAAAAATATACATACATCAAAACATGATAAATGTGGAGGGGAATAGGGGTGTTGTAAAATACTGGGAACAACACCAAACATGTTTTTGTGGAAAAGAAAGACATTTGATAAGTAATTGTGACAAAAGAAAATGTTATATTTGTGTGGAAATGGGACATGATGCAAAAAAAAGTGAATTGAAATATTATAAATGTAACAAAATTGGACATTTATATATGAATTGTAAAAATTAAACTAATAGTACCAAAAAAAAAAAAGAGAAAAAATGAACAAAGAGAAGACATTTTAGAAGTAGTAGAAATAGAAAAGAAATTGGATGAGAAAAAAATAATAGAGAGGACATAGAAGAAGGTTCTGAAATAAGTGATAAATAAGGCATAAATTCTGAGGTAGTAAAAGGGGGGAAAGAAATCTAATGCTAAAAGGGTAAAAGATAGAAAAAAGAAAATTTAAAGAGATAAGTACAAAAGAAAAAAGAAAGGAAATGGATGAAAAAGAAGATGTATAACTAAAGATTAAGGCTTGATATAATGGTTAAGTTGTTTGACACACAGGCACAAGGTATAGTGTTTGATTTTCATCTTTGGGAAGGAAATTCCCTAGGCTTAGAATGGCCTATTAAGAAAGCTACTCTAGTAATTAGCTATGAATTTATGAAACAATGAATCTAAGGAAAAGGAAAAGGAAAATTTTAGAGTGCTTTCTATAAATGTGAATAGTATTAATACTATAGTAGGAAGAATATGGATTTTGGAGTGGTGTAATATATGTGATGGAGATGTAATAATATTAGAAGACACAACATTTTAACAAATGAAGAAAAATTACATACAGAGAAACCATGGGGAGAGAAAGATAATCTAGAATTTGGGAAATGAGAGATGTTCTGGAATAGCTGTATTATGTAGAAATACAGTAAAGATATTAGATGCAACTTTAGCAAAAATGGGAAGATTAACCATTGTAGATTTAAAATGGAAAGAACAGGTATATAGAATTATAACACTTTACAGTGGATATAAAAAGTGTACACACCCCTGTTAAAATGCCAGGGTTTTGTGATATAAAAAAATGAGACCACAATAAATCATTTCAAAACTTTTCCCACCTTTAATGTAACCTATAACCTGTACAATTCAATTGAAAAACAAATCTGCTAGGGGAAGAAATATAAAAAATAAAAAATGTACAATAAGTTGCCCTGGGATTCTTGAAGCTTGCGCCAGGTGCAGGCGTAGCATCAGCAATCTAACACCAAATATGGCCGCCGAGCGGTTCAGGTATGAGCTGTTTCCATGTACACTACCTGTGTACGCTACGCCCGCACAGCTCCCAGCACCTGTATGCTAATCACCCCATGCACAGCAGTGTAGCATGCAAAAGAAGGTATATAGCGATTCAGGAAGTGGTGCAGGTGTAGTGTAAGCATGCAGAAATGTAAACCGAAAAAAATGGTTTACATTTTTCAAACATAAAATCAGAGCCATGACAGCAGACCAAACCCATGTATTATACTGTTAATATATGACAATGGCTAAATATATAGCCATTGGCATAAAACAACATGCACAAAATATGAAAAAGAACATTTAATATTATGCACACACTAATGCAAAGTTAAAGCGCAGGGCATCGGTGCGCAAAGGGGATCACAAGGAATATATAAAAATATATAATAAAACTGCAATGAAACACATATCACAATTTCCCCATAATAGTCAATAGCAGGCATGCTACACCATACTCATGGCGCAAGGGTTGCTAAGGTGCAGTGACAGTGTTATGCGCAGTAGCTAGGAATTAGTAGGCAATGCCATGCAAATGAGGAGAGTAATAGTGAATTGCAGATTTCCTGCTGGTGTAAGGATGCATAAAACAGTGTAGCGTTATAACACTGAGGTGAGCCCTTGAGATAAAAATGACATCAAGAGAGGGGTGTGTCGCCATTGCTGTAAGCACATTGAAGCATTGCTAACCCAATTTGCCTGTTGCTAAGCAAAGCTGCAGGATAAGGGTGTGTTGAAGTAGCCATAGCTTTGCTTAGCTGAGAGCACACAAGGTAACTGAATGTGCATGTGAACATGGATGAAAACGCACTGTAAACCCGGTAAACGGCTGTGCATGGCACGCACCAGAGTGGATACAGGAAGGATATGGGAAAAAGATAAGGAAATGCTGCCACATGGAAATAGGAGTACAAATGAGTAATTAACACCTAGGAACCCACAGTCAGCCATTGACAACAGCTAACAAGGCTGCTAGCAGCTACCTGCAGAACAGAAAAGGGGAGGTGCCATACTACAAAGAAAACAGAACTGTCACAGCAGAACAAAGCAAAATTGCAGTAGATCAGCTACATAACACATTTCGTAACACATTCCTGGGTAGGAAAAGTACAAAACAAGAAAGCCGGCAGCTGGATGCATGCCTGTTAATGAGAGGGGATTCGGGATGAAAAGTGAAATAAAGGGCAACAGATAAATCAAGGCAGGCAAGCATAATTCAACACCAAAGGCCCCACAATTGCAGTACTCACTGTAAAACCCATAATTAAAATACCCTGCAGCTGGAATTGCACATACACACCCAATGACATCAGCAGCATCCATAGCACAATAGTATAAAGTGTGAAAGCACCTCACACACACACTTGTGTATTCCCATACACTCTGCACCATCAGTGTAAACAGACGGGGAACTTTTAAAATGTACATATTAGGGGCTGCCATAGCTTTGATTCACCAGCATGTGTTGGAGACCGAAGGTGGTGTGGAGGATGATGCTGACAACCACCTCAGGCACCAAAGGAGGAGAAGAGTGTTCAGACCCAGGGTAACCTACCATGGGCTAATTGATCTGGAGATAGTAAAGCATTACAGGGTGGACAGGGACACCATACAGCAACTTGTTGAGCTGTGCCGGCCATGCCTCAGAGCCAGAAGTAACAGAGGGGAACCCATCCCAGTGGACACGAAGATATGTGTAAGCTTGAAAATACTAGCCACAGGTACCTTCCAAAGGCCATCTGGGGATATCATGGGGATCTCACAGGCATCAGCATCCAGGGTACTCCACCAGTTCCTGGATGCCATGTTACCACATGCCAATGAGCACATATACTTCCCCTGAATGCAGGAGGAGTTGGCCAGCAATATGCGTCTCTTACACCATGTGGCAGACTACCCAGAGGTACTGGGTGCAATAGACTGCACGCACATACATATCAAGTCACCACCCGGTGACCAGGGTAGGTGCTACATAAACTGCAAGGGATACCCCTCCCTCA